>NC_141620.1:53511757-53613045 GCF_047967505.1 Dipteris shenzhenensis
GTTACCTAAATATACCTATATGTACTTTTATTTTTGTAGGTACCTTGCCTATATATACCTTTATTACCTAGATATACCTATATATACTTTCACTTATATGTATCTTTATCTTTATATACCTTTATCTATACAGCTTTATCTATATATATACCTTATATAGGTAAAGGTACATATATGTAGAGGTATATGTACCTTTGCCTATATATACCTGCACCTATATATACCTTTATCTTTATAGGTATCTTTATCTATATGTAACTCTATCTTTATAAGTACTTTGATCTATATGTAGGCAAAAGTATCTTTATCTATATATATAGCTTTATCTATATGTACCTTTGTTACCTTTTTTTTTTTTTGCAAAAAGTAGTGCTGATTATATTACTTGAGAACGAGAGTACAAAGGGTCGGGCTGCTATCTCAAAGCGGATGCAGCCCTAAAGAAGCAAACAACTAATGTACAAGCCTCTCAAGGCATGATCAACTGGGTGTGGACAAACAGCCACAGCGGGGGCGAGTATCGCCACTGAAGACAGTGAGGAGTGGGCTGGAAGAAGAGCTCCTGATGATCCCAATCGCGAATGAAGCGCCGCCTCTTTTCCTTCCCTGCTTTGGAGTCACCCTGAATCTGATCCCACTGACCCTTGAGCATGTGAATGATCGAGCTCCAGATGGCAGCAAGGGTCTGAGTGGACGAGGAAAGCTGGTCCCCAAGGGTCTGCGCGCATCTAGAAGTCCAAATGTGCCAGCCTACAATGCTCCCAACGATCTCCCAAACTGGGTGACGAGTCATCGCTCCTGCGTCTACCTCTGTCATGTGCCAAGGGAAGTCCTCGACGTAAGCCCAGGTGGCCTGCATGATGAGGAAGACTGGGTCCCGAGGTGAGAACTCGTAGGCCAGGTGATGTCCCATCTCTGTGCTGCACCAACAGAAGGCTCCCCAAGTGATCGGTCCTAGCTCAGGTGCAGCCCGCGCAAGGATCCCCATGGCGCCCTTCCACACTGCCTGAGCCTGCGGACAGCTCCAGAGGCAGTGCTTCAGGGACTCCTCTGCCTGTAAACATAACTGGCACTGACCCGCCTGTCCCATCTGCCGCAACCAGCTCCCGACTGGTAGCCCCTTATGGGCCACCATCCACAGAAAATAGGAAATCTTCCTCGGTCTCTAGCTTGCCCAGAGGGTCTTCCAGAAAGAGCGAAGAAAGACCAGGGAGATCCCCTGGGCAAACCAACTATGAGCTTGAGTAGGTAACCTGCGCTGAAGCGCCCCAAGAGCACGCCTACCTGTACGCGCACTGTAGGAGAAGAAGGGGATCGAGCTATCTGAGATATCGAGTGGTGGCCAACGCCACTCCCCTGGGTCCCAATCGACCTCTGCTAGGGAACGACCCTCCCAAATCCACAGTCTCCAGTCCTGGGCCTGCTCCACCATGGGGTCCAAAAGCCACACCTTCCTTTGCAGTCCTATAATGCGAAGGCACTGCCAAGGAAGCTGGGGGTCGATCACGGCACCATCACGCTGGAGGCGGCTACCATCGCTGACGGAGAAGAAGTGAATCGAAGAATCCTGGAGGAGTCCAGCTACCACCAGTGGAATGCCCCGAGGAGTGAACTGCCCAAGCCATCTCTCGTCTCCAGGATGGAGTTGTCTAAAGACAGGGGGGATCCTCTAGGCTGCGGGTATGGCAGCATCAATCTCCACACGACGCGTCTGGATCCCACGAGCTGTACCCACTGTAACTGCCAACTCGTCTGGGCCCATCTATCTGTAGACATCCCGCCAAACCCCAAGCGAGCGTGCAGGTCCTCGTGCCCAGCTCGCCCAAGGGATGTGGGTCCTCTCGCCCAACTGGAGGCCTGCAATATCTGTCACCTGTCTGCTCCAAACCAGGGGCTGTCTGTCTATCTCCTCCTGACAACTGGGAGGAACCTGGGAAAGAGAGTGTCGTAGCTTCCTCCAAACCGAGAGGAGGCTGCGGAGGAAGGGAGAACGGGGCGGAATCAGCGGGGCAGAAGAGAAGATCCACCGGATGGAAGGCTGCCGATCTCCACCTCTCTGGGGGGTGCAAGTACTAAGTCCCTGCTGGAGCAAAAGCTTCCACGTCTGCCCTCCTGGCGTCAGACCGCAGATAACTAGTTTGCCAAGCAAAGCCTGACTCTGAAGCTCTGGATCGATGATGCCGAGGCCGCCCTCTGTCTAGGGGAGAATGACTGTCTGCCAAGCCACCCTGGCTCTAGTGGTACCAGAACCGTCTGAGCCAGACCAAAGGAAGTTCCGTACTAACCTCCTCAACTGGGCTACACAAGATCTCGAAAAGCACCAGCAAGAGGCCACATACCAGGCAGTGGCTAGGAGGACCTGGTTGACCACAAGGGCCCTGCCTGCAAGAGAGAGTCGAGCTGTACTCCAAAAGGCTAGCTTCCGTCGAATAGAAGCTAGGATAGGAAGGAACTGCTGCGCCGGGGTGGTGTCTAGCCCTACCTGAAAGCCCAGATAGCGAGTCGTCTGACCTCTAGGGATCCAACGGAACCCCAGGAAGATACCCCACTGCGAGCTGGCTCCAGGGTCTGTAAGAAAACCAACTGACTTATGCCAGTTGATTTTCGCCCCCGCTGCTAGACAAAAAACCTCTAGAGAAAGCCTCACACGCTCCAGTGTCTCAATATCATCATGAACATAGAGGGCTATGTCATCTGCATACTCCGAGTCCAGGAGCTCTGTGTCATCCCTGATGGGAAGGCGCATCCCGCGGAGACCAGTGGAGCGGGCCCGAAGGAAGTAAGCCATGGCCTCCGCAAAGAAGAGGAAGAGGTAAGGTGCAAGCGGGCAGCCCTGACGAACCGAGCGCTCAAGGGTGAATCTCTCTCCCATCCTGCCACCAATGATGACCCGACTGGAGGCCGATCTGTAGAGGTTGGAGATCCCTCTGATCCACTCATCTGGGAAACCCAACCGAGAGAGAGTGCCCTCCAGGAAAGACCAGTCAACCCTATCGTATGCCTTTTCAAAATCAAGAAGGAGAATAGCAAGGTGCTGGCCGCTGTGCTAAGCCCACTCTGTCGCCTCAGTGAACGTGAAGATGTTGTCCAGATGCTACGATCCTGGACGAAACCGGTCTGGGTGTCATGGATCAAGTCAGGAAGGAGGGGGCGGATGCGACTGCTGATCATCTTGGCGAGGATTTTGTAGGCGGTGGGAAGAAGGGTGATCGGGTGCCACTGTCTGATCTCCTGCCGATCCCCCCCTTTGGGGATGAGGCAGATCAGACCAGACGCAAGGCTCTCTGGCATCTGACCACTGGAGAAGATGTGCTGGAAAGCTGCAAGAAGGGGCTGGTGAATCTGCTCCCAGAAAGTGGTGAAGAAGGCTCTGGAGAGCCCATCCTCTCCTGGGCATTTTTGCCCATCAATGTCTCTCACAGCATCCTGCATCTCTGAAATAGTGAAGGGGGCGAGAAGGGCCTCCCGCATGCTGGGCTGTACGAGGGACGGTGTATGTCTCCAGACCTCCTCCCTGCAACGGCGGGCACGAGGGTCTGGGGGCTCCTGCTGGAAAAGGGACCTGTAGAAATCTGTCGCCAAGTCCACAACCTCATCTGGATCTGTCCGGATACTGCCGTCCTCTACGCCCTAAGAGAACGGATCTGCTCACCTGTGGATCTCTGGCCGTGAGTCCTGAAGAACTCCCTGCACATCCTGTCACCTTTCCTAGCCCAGAAGGACTTGGAGGCGTGAAAGGAAAACTCTGAACGTCTCTGAGTAGTCTCCTCGAGCAGCGCACGTGCTCTGCCCTCCTGGCGCCTGAGCTCCTCTGAACCTGGTGAGGACTGCTGCAAGCGCTGAATCGAGGCAAGGTCGCGCCTGAGGCCCCTCTCTCTAGCCCACCACTGCTGTCTGACCCTAACCGCCTCCTGCTGACAGATGAGGCTGGACTCGGCAAGGGCCTGAGACACCTGAGAAGCCATGTCTCCCAGGGGGTCCCAATCCCTCTCCCAAAGGTCCACGATCCTGCTGCGCACCTCTGCACTGGAGTAGATGGAGTCCGGGATCCTGCAAGTACGAGGAGGTAAGGAGGGGGACGCTGAATCCAGGACCAGGATGACTGGGGCATGGTCTGAGAGAGTCGTCCCAGGAACCACCCCTGACTCTCCACCGCGGCCAATCGCCCAATCACTGACGTAGAAGCGGTCCAACCGCTCCAGAAGTCTACCACCCTCCCTCCTGTAACCCCAAGTGAAGTCCAGACTCCCTGTCCACCTGCTGAAGGAAGGCTCACGCCAACTGTCCCTTCCTCCCACGGAGAACAAAAAGGAATCCCACTCAGACTGCTCCGCCTGAGCAATGCCAAGGAACTCTGGGCCCCTACCCTGCTGATCCTCAAGAGCCTCAAGGTTGTTAAAATCCCCACCTACAATCCAAGAATCCATCTCTGGCAGAGAATCTGTCAGAGAGCTCTAGAAAGCTGCCCTCCGTCTCACATCAGTCGGGGCATAGATATTGAGGATGCCAATGCGGGATCCCTCAATATTTAGGCCCACCCAAAGCGCCCGTCCAGGGATCAAGGTGCCAAAACCACAAACATGCTGCACAAGGGGAGTGCCAATGGAAGTACAAACACCTCCGCTCCTCCCCTGCTCACCAATCGAGGGTTCCCAGTAAGTGTGGGAACGCCCTGTGAGGACCTTCCCACATCTACTAGTCTGAGAATCCGAAAGCTTGTGCTCTTGTAATAAGAGCACATCGACCCTTCCTACCAAAGCAGGCTGGAGCTCCTGTCTGAGCACCATCTTCCGGGGGCCACGGGTTCCGGATGAGTGAAACCCGTTGACGTTCCAGGAGATAATGCGTAAACTCATGATGACGAGGTATGAACCGCAAACAGCTGTCTGCTTGCGGTGGATGTGGAGGTAGTCGGAGGAAGTCCTGTATGCAGACGAAGGCGCTTCTGTGAAGGTTTAGAGGGTGATGCCGGATCATCCGACCCATCCTTTAAAATCTTCAACAGAGGAGAGAGGCCCTTTGTCCCATGATGGTAAGCACGATCTAGCCAACCCGACGCCTCGGCCAGAGACATGCTGTAGTAGCCCGCCACCTCTGAAGTCCTCCAAGGGCGGAGTCCTTCAGCATAGATCCACTCCAAGGGTGGACGGATGATAACCAGAAGAGGAAAGCGCTTGGCGCTGCAGTGTTATCTCAAACGAACATCTCCTTCCTTCCACTATTGCTGAAGAAGCTCCGCTGCTCTGCTGCCCACCCAATCCTGAACCTATTCCTGGGTCTGATGGCGGATCGTGTCCCAGACAGTCTCATCCGTCCACTGCTCGGTCCCGTCACTAGAGATAGTGAAGGAGAAGCTAGGACCATCATGGGGAGCGAGGACGGACACCTTGCCCTCCGCCCCCTTGCGGAGGAAGAAGATACTGACATCAAGGCAAGCAGGAAAGGTTCCTATGCCAGCAACATCCAAGTAATCCCAGGGTCCTGCCCTGTAGAACTCCTGAGGGAGAGCCCTAGGAGCTGGCCTGGGGAAGGTGGACAAGGAAGAGGAAGCGGAAAGAGGGGTGCTGCTGGCCGTAGTAAGGGTTGGGGGGCTAGCCGCCTGAGGTGGAGGGCTCGGAGCCTTCCCTTCCAGCGGCCTGGGAGGGGGAGGCGTAGAAGAGGCCTGTACCAACTGCGAGGGTGAAGCCGAGGGGGGAGGGGGGGGATCAGGGGGCTGCGAGCTCGAAGAAGGGGGAGCCGAGGTCTCAGGTGGGATCAAGCTCGAGGGAGGGGGGGCGGAGACCGCAGGGGGAGGGGGGGGACCAGGGGGGGGCGGAGGGGGGGTCAAGGAAGGGGGGGGGGTGGGGGGGGCGGGGAGAAAGGGGAGGAGTAGGAGTCTGGCCTACCTTCTCCTTCCCTTTCTCCTTCCCTAAGCCGGACTACTGCTGACTGCTGGCTGGAGGAGGGATCTCCTGCTGAGAGGGAGTCTTTTTTCTTTTTAAATTGTTCCTTTTCTTTTTCTTTTTAACCTCAGTCCAACCAGCCTCCTCTGCGGGGGGGGGTGACGTCTGGTGAGGGGGATGGGCTCGAAGTCACTTACAATGTGAGGATGGGAAGAAAGTGGTGGTCGATGGAGAGGGATTAGTGTCTTGCGCTCGGGGGGGTCACTATGTATAAACCCTCTATATCACGTGCGTTCAAGGCCTATATTTAAAGTCCCTTATCTGTAAAAAATTTCATTAATAAAATGTACCCCTTTTCTATACAAATCTGTAAATTTTTTCCAAAACTATTTTAAATAGTCCCTTATGTATATTTATTTCTGTAAATTTTAGAAATAAAAAAAATCCTTCTATTGAACTCACATGATAGGGTTACATATGATGAGTGACCCCCCCGAGGTCTTGCGTGGGGCTTGGAATGAAAAAGAGAATGGAGGCAAAAAGTGAAAGATGAAGAATGAGGGGGTGGAGTTGGTTTTTATAGGATTTCATTTTAGGTTTAGGGTTTTGGTTTAGGGTTTAACCCTAAACTCTTCCTGAGCCATAACTGGTTATGGATAGCTCGGTTTGCTTTTCAAAAAAAAGGTAAAATGATCAAAATTGCAAGCTCTATGCATTCGTGTCCACTACCTAGCCTGATTGTATATCATGTGCCTTCTATTTAAGAAATAAAGAAAATTTCTTAAGGTAGTAACCCAAGGTTGATGCTTGGGGTTGATATCTTTGGCTAGAAATGGAAAAAAATTTTACTCTCCTTGCCCTTGAGTGTTATACTCGTGAAATTTCGAAGTAGTTTGTTGTTTTACACATACCTACGTATGTTTACTCACTACATGAGACACTAGTCTCCCCAGCAGTGGTGCCAAATGTTGGCTCTTTCCTACTACTTTCGTAGGAAAAGCTGTGTTTTCTATGTTTGCAGGGTTCTGAGGCTTTTTGTCACGTATAGATATATTAGAGTTGTTGATTGTAGTATACGTGTAGCTTAGGACCTCCAGTCGTGTTCCAGTGAGAGACGTAGGCTTAAGTGTGGTAAGAAAACAAAGTGCATGCATGTGTAAAAGGAACATGAATCATCATGATTGAGGTAATGAAAGCTTTCGCCTTCATTGGGGGTTGTAGGGTTTAGGAGGAGTTTAAGGGTTAGAAGGAGGTTCCAAGGTTTACAAGGCATTCCAAGGTTTAGAGGGAGGTTCTAGGGTTCAAAAGGAGGTTCCAGGGTTAGGAGATTCTAGGGTTAGAAGAAGATTCCAGGGTTTAGAAGGAGTTCCAGGGTTTAGAAGGAGGTTCCAAGGTTTAGAAAGATTCCAGGGTTAGAAGGAGGTTCCAAGGTTCAGAAGAAGGTTCCAGGGTTCAAAAGGAGGTTCCAGGGTCCAGAGTAGAGTACATGGTGGAGAACGCGTCTCCCTCGTAGATCATGGAGATTTAAGGGTTGAGGAACAAAGGGTGGAGCATAGGAGTGGGAGAGGAAAAAGGTGTAAGAGAATGGGGGAAAGAAGAGAGAGGAGGGAGGAGGAGGAGGGAGGAGGAGGACAAAGGAGGAGGAGGAGGAGGAGGAGGAGGAGGAGGAGGAGGAGGAGGGAGGAGGAGGAGGGAGGAGGAGAGGGAGAGGATGGGTTGCAAGGTTGGAGGAGAGGAGTTGCAAGGTTAGGACATGCTTTTGGACGTGCAGTGCAAGGAAGCATGGACACTTGAGACAAATGCTGGAATACCAAAGTAGACTCAACACAATGCCCCAAAGAGTGTGGGCTTCATTCCATTATGGGGTATTTATAGAAGTTGGAGAGCTACTCTCTCTACACAAAGTTGTATCACAAAGTTGTAACATAAAGTTGTAACGCATTCTCTTTCTGCATGTAGAAGTTGTAACACAAAGTTGTTACACAAAGTTGTAACACAAAGTTGCTACACAAAGTTGTAGCACAAAGTTGTAACACAAAGTTGTAACACAAAGTTGTATCACAAAGTTGTAACACAAAGTTGTATCTAGAAGTTGTAACACAAAGTTGTATCACAAAGTTGTAATACAAAGTTGTATCACAAAGTCAACATGAGTAGATATGATCCTGATTTGGAGTTGCTTCCATTGGATAAGCACGCATGCGTTGAGGTGATCTTCCACTTGTAGAACATCCACAAGCTCTTGGTACACCATGGTTGTGCATTGTAGTGGGGGTCATTGGTGTTGTCTTCCAATGCCTCATTGTTGTGTACTAGCAATTGGAGTTCAAGCTTGGAGATGATTATTTTTTGGGAGTGCATCTCATTCATTTTTTCTTTGTATTGATGGTAGATGGTTGTATATGCCTCCTTAAGCTTTCTCATTTGCAAGGTGACCTTTGCTTGTTGAGGAATGTCTTCAGTGGTATTGGACCAATGGTCCAAGACTTGGGCTTATGAAGTGCTAGCTTCTTGAACGATAGCAAGTTGGTCTTTTAAGATTCGGCATTCCCTTGTAAGCTTATCAATGCTGAAGGCATGTACTGCCAAAGATTGTTTCATGTCTTCAAGCTTGTCTTTGCAATCCTAGAGCTCTTCTTCTTTATGAATTAGAGTGAATCGAGCTTGTGCCACTACCTCTGTCTGTTGCGCATGTGCAGATTTCAAGGAGTTATAGTAGGTCTCTAGGATTGCCATTGCTTCTACTACTGCAGCCAGCTGTGTTTGACTTTGGTGGAGGTTAGAGGTCACATCCCTTATTGCCTGCTCTTGAGCTTGGAGAGCTTGGTTCATGTGCACTTCTTTTACGTCCTTCTCATCTATCTGTGCCCGAAGTGCCTTGACCTCGATGGTGATTGCCTAGAATTGGTCTTCAATTTCTGATGCAGTCTGCCTTTCCAATTCTCTTGCATATTCTTCCTTGGCCAAGCTAGTGAATAGTTCTGACATTTGGATCAATTGGCTAGCTTGATGTTGGAGAATGATAGACGGTGATGAGGTCTGGTGATATTGCTGATACAAGTGGTGCCCATGTAGCCATCCTGATGATTCTATAGTACTTGGGGGAGGTTGTTCCAATGGCATTTCAGTCCCTTGTGTACAATAGTCATACTTCTGATCTGGCACTAGCTCCCCTTGTGGCTCATCGACTGGCATGGTGTCGATGGGCGGTTCGAGTGCTGATGTAGTCTCAAGCTCTAGTGCCGATCTTTCCTCAGGTTTGGGTGCTGACCTTGTCTCAAGCTCGGGTTGGTGTTGTTGGTGGAGACTTATTTGTTGCAGTTGTGCACCGAGCTGTAGCACCTTGTGGGGCAATTTTGCAATCTCGACTAGGTACTTCTACTAAGGCATCTACACTTATCAATGTGATAGTTGGAGAAGTTGGTGACAGCTCCCATACTGGTGAGAAGGGTATGTCCAACTCCTCAATTGGTTTTGGTGACTTGGGTAGAGTCATTTCTCTTTCTTGTAGTTCTTTTTTGATGATTATAGCCAATAAGTGTGGAATTTTACATTTTTGGCCTGAAGAACCATCGACTTTTTTGGTAAAGAAAATGACGAAGTGCTGGACCTAGTCTTGTTTTAGCTTCCTACTCAACAAAACAAATGTGGGAGTGGAAGGGAGCGATCTTTGCTGTACTTAATTCCCAGGATTATGGATGGGAATTGTGCTGCTTCCTTGAGGCGATGGTCAAGGATTGTGTGCAGCAATATGCCATCTCTATGGATCAGTGTGCCCTTGGTGAGGAGAGACTGTACTTCAATAAACTTTGCATCTACAGACCGTTTAGGGTATTTACCACCTTGTTTTGGCAATGAGAAATCCCTTTGAATGAATGTACTGTCAAGGATAATGTTGAGTGGGCTTTGTTGTACAGTGATTGTACCATACTTGCCATCCTTTGCATTGTTGGAGTAGTAAGAATGGAGAAAGTCCTTGATGTAGGTGGCTAGGGTCGGCGGACTGTCCTCCAAGGATTTGAGGCTCTCATGCAAACTGCCTAGACCCCGTTGCTCTAAGTAAGATGTTGCTTCCTGAGAAAGAGCACAAGTCGATGTGGGTGGTGTGGGGGTTAAAGGTCACTGTGCCTTTACCCCGGTTATGTACAATACCCAAACCACTAACTAGGTAGACTCTTCGTCAGCATATGTGCAGGTTTATCATCTATATGGACCTTGACAAGCTTTATGCGCTTGTCCTCAAGTACCTCCCTGATGAAATGGTACCTGAACTCAATGTGTTTGGTCTTTGCATGAAAGATTGGATTTCGTGCTAGCTGAATAGCACTCATGGAATCACTATGCAATGTCGGTACACCTATATGAATCCCCAATTCTCCCACTAGTCGATCAAGCCATATAGCCTTCTTGCAACCCTCTATGGCTGTTAACATACTCAGCCTCTGTGGTAGACAAAGCAATGCAATTCTATGCACGAGACATCCACGACACTGCACCACCTACAAAGGTGAACACATAACCAAAAGTGGATCTCCTACTATCCACATGCCCTGCATAGTCTGAATCTATGTACCTAAGTACATGCATGTCTCCTTTACCAAAGCAGATGCACATCTCCTTGGTACCCTTCATGTACCTCATGATGCACTTAACTACCTCCCAATGCCTCTTTCTTGGATTAGCCATATACCAGCTAACAACTCCCACTACAAATGCAATGTCTGGTCTAGTAGCTATCATAGCATACATAAGACTCCCAACTACTGATGCATAAGGAACCTTGGCCATCATGGCCCTCTCCTCATCTGATTTGGGACTATCTATATGAATCAATTTCACATATGGAGGCAATGAAGTACTCATTGCCTCCCCCCTCTCCATATTGAAATGTTACAATACTTTTGTAACATACTCCTTCTATGAAAGCCAAAGCAGTTTCCTACTCCGATCACGCGTGATGCACATATCAAGAATATGACCTGCAAGTCCCAAATCCTTCATATCAAAGGCCTTATGCAACTTGTCCTATAATGCATCTAGCTCATAAGTATTCTTGCTAGCCAATAGCATATCATCCACATATAGTGCCATGATTATCATGCTATTATCCTTAGCCCTTTTAGTGTAGAGGCAGTGATTACTTTCACTACTTCTAAAACCCTGGGACTGAATGAAAGCATCAAACTTCTGATAGCATTCCTAGGCACTTGCTTAAGACCATAGAGACTCTTCTTCAACTTACAATCTAAATGCTCTTTGCCCTTTTCTTCAAAGCCTAGCAATTCAAAACAAAACTGAAGCCACATTGTACTGAAGTTATTGAAAGCTTCAAAAAACCAGAAATGCTAGAGTAGCATTTTATGTAGCATCATCTTCAAAAACTTATCCAAAACTGTCAAAACTGAAAAGATGAACTTGGAGGGCTTGTAGCTCACTCTTCAAAGCAGGAAAAGAGGGCTTTCTAAAGCAAAAGAAAGCTCATATACTAGAGAGGGTCCAGCACAAAGGTTGGACAAAATGGTGCGCACTTTTGCCCAGGAGAGTTGCTACAGACTGAAACTGAGTTTTGACAATTTCTCCCTCGTTACTAAACCAAATGGCCTGAAAAATGGCTCAAAATCTTCATCTTGAGGTCGCCCATCTACTCCTAAGAGGGCTCAGGCAATGGCAGAGCAGGTAGGGAGTATTGAGCAACAGAAGAAATTCGCTGTTTGGAGAATGGCAGCCACCACAGACGTTTTTTCTTCAATTGCTTGCAGGTGGAAGTTTGCCCATACTAGAGGAGTTTCCAGCTCAGAGGGTTTGGGCAATGGTCGTTTGTAGGTGGAGAACCAAGCTCTCAAAGATTTTGGAAAGAAAGAGGAAAATGGAGAAGAAGAAGATGAAGAAGAAGAAGATGATGTGGCAGAAATGGGCTCAAGGGGGATCAAAGGGCTCTGATACCATGTTGGTAAACTGAAAGGAAAGCAAAGAGTGGACACAAACTCAGAATACTTGCATTACTTGCTTGTAGAATGAAGAAGAGTGAGGTCCTTAAGTAGGCACCTCATACATGCTCACTGACATCACTGATGACTTCAGAGCTCCACAATCATCTCCTCGATCTGCTCCTAGATTCTCTCAATCATCCTTTTTTTTTTTTTTTTTTTTTGACACAAGGTGTATGCCTCAGGCACACCTCTTATGTTTCTATGTGTGAGTGCTAGAGGCACAGTTAGGTGCCCACAAGCACAGTTAGGTGGTGGAAAGCCACATAGGATGATTGAGAGAATCTAGGAGATTCATTTTAGCCACTTCTATGAAGCATGTAAGTGAAAGCATCATTGTTTGAAATTTGGTCACAAGACTTTGCTACCTTAAATGCTTATATTTTGAAGCATTTCAGTTGTTATTCTAAGCCCTGTAAGAGAGAAGACACTACCCAATACTTGGGTTAGAGCCTCTCATGGCTTGCTTATGCAAAATATGTGAAAAGCCAAAACATAAAGCAATGTCTTGTTATGCTACAAAGGATGAAAATGCCAACCTGACTTCCTTGTTGAAGATTGCCAAAACAATGGTTGCCAAAAAGGAAGCAACTACAGAGATCTACCCTCTCATGGCACTTTTATTTGACTCCAAGTACAAGAAAAAGATGAAGGTCAGATACCTAAGATATGCTTCTCTACACAACTATGGAGATGACAAGATAATTGTTCTCTTGAAGGATATGATTTTCAGATCCACTTGTTCTATCATAGTACCATCTTATAAGGCACTAGACACTGCCCATGTGGTAAGAACTTGCCTTAGCATGGATATTCTGCCTCCACAAGATGAGGCATCCCATGAAGATTATGCATTTTAAAACATCTCTATGTATGCTCCAGATCTCTCTTTTATGTCAAGGTACTCAGCCTGGATAGTCCTCCAAAATGAATGAAAATAAACTATTGTGTTTTGTGTGTTTTGTAAACACCTCTGGTCACCTTATGATGTAGGCCATGTGTATGTTTTGTTCCATGGTACCTCCTGCAGACATTGTGTGCATGTACATGCAGGGGAGATAACCATTGGAAGGTCTTTTTGTATCCCTTTTGTTTACCTTACACCCAAGGGAACCCTTGCTAGCATGAGAACCTAGCCATAGATTAATCCTTGACCACCATGAGATGGCATGAGAAACTATGAGACTAGATGTATTCTTGACATAGCCTGAGGCATTTCCTTGAGGGGGGGTTTGTTGGGATATCTCAAGGTGTATGCCTCAGGCACACCTTATGTTTCTATGTGTGAGTGCTAGAGGCACAGTTAGGTGCCCACAAGCACAGTTAGGTGGTGGAAAGCCACATAGGATGATTGAGAGAATCTAGGAGCAGATTGAGGAGATTATTGTGGAGCTCTGAAGTCATCAGTGATGTCAGTGAGCATGTATGAGGTGCCTACTTAAGGACCTCACTCTTCTTCACTCTACAAGCAAGTAATGCAAGTATTCTGAGTTTGTGTCCACTCTTTGCTTTCCTTTCAGTTTTCCAACACTTCTTAATATTTGATCCTTGTCCATCTTGTACAGTTTTCCTACAATGAGTTAATAGGGTGCAGCTTTTAGAATTAAATTTTTGGCATCTACTGCTTTCATGTCAGGGGGCGGTCTTCTTGCCATCAAGTTGTGAAGATAGTGGTAGAGAAGGAAGGAGCCTCACTTGTGGCTTTCTCACATACACAATGGGAGAATACACACAAAGGTGGAGGCTGAAAATAGTTTTCCTCTTCTTAATTCTGAAAGCCAAAAGAACTCTAGTACAAAGAAATAGAAGAACCCTATATGTGGGTCTCAAACCAAACTCAGCTAACTAAGGTGGAATACTAACTGAGCCACTAACTACAGTACATAAGGATAGCTGTCACTAGCTGTTATTCATGGGGGGTGTACCAACCTCATCTGCAGCTAACAAGTCGGTGACATAAATGCACAACAATCACCCTAGCATATCACGAGTGGAGCTCGATATCTCAACACTCCCCCTCGAGCTCAATCCCAATTCCTGCACACCAAGCAGGTCTCTAAACTTGCGCACCTTCTCTACACCCAATGCCTTCGTGAATATGTCAGCTACCTAGTCCTCTATGCTGACATAAAATAGATCAATAAGACCTAGTAAAGGCTTCTCCTGCACATAGCAATAATGCACCTCAATGTGCTTTGTTCTAGCATGATAGACTGGGTTATTTTCCAAGCATATACTGCTCATGTTGTCACAATAAATCACAACTGGCCCATCTGTAGACTGATGCATATCATAAAGTAGCTTATGCAACCAAGCTACCTCACATGCAGCCATTGCTGCACCCCTGTACTCAGCCTCTATGCTCGACAAGGCAACTGTAGGCTGTTTCTTGCTGCTCAAAGTGACTGCAGCACTCCCAAAAGAGAACAAATATCCACTGGTAGATTGTCTATCAGAAATACTACTAGTCCAATCAACATTAGTGTATCCATGCTACTGTATCTGAACCCCAGTCTCATAAAATAGTCCATACTACAATGTGGACTTCACATACCTGAGTATGCGTCTAGCTGCATCCAAATGCAGTTTCCTTGGAGCTTGCATAAACTGACTTACCAATCCAACAGCATAGCTCAAATCTAGCCTGGTAATAGTCATATAAATCAAACTTCCTACTATGCATCTGTACATAGTAGGGTCTTCTAGAAGCTCACCTCCATCTACGCTCAGCTTCACATTCTGCTCCAAAGGAACTGAAATAGGCTTACAGCCTGTCATCCCATATTTGGACAGCATGTCCAATCCATATTGCCTCTGCAAGAGCCGTATCCCACTTGGTTATCTAATCACATGAATGCCCAAGAAATAATGCAGCTCTCCCAAATCCTTCATCTCAAACTTTTGCTTCAATAGCATTTTCACATGAAGGATATCTTCATCACTATCACCTGTGATGATCAAATCATCAACATAAATGACAAGCAGCATAATACCTTTCTCTATTTTTCTCACATAAAGTGAGAAATTTGCCTTGGAAATCTGAAAGCCAATAGTGACAAGATAATGTCCTATCTTGTTAGACCATGCTCAATGTGCTTGCTTCAAGCCATACAAGGCTTTCTTCAACCTGCAAACAAACTCAGGATGAATAACATGAACATAACCTGGTGGCTGCTCCATAAAGACCTCTTCTTGCAAATCACCATGCAAGAAGGCATTCTTTACATCCATCTGATGTAAATACCATCCCTTTGATGCAACCATAGCAATGACTGCTCTTACGATTGCCATCCTTGCAACCAGACTGAATGTTTCTTCATAATCAATGCCATATGTCTGTGCATACCTCTTGAAAATTAATCTTGCCTTGTATCTGTTCACAGAACCATCTGCATTGTGCTTCACCTTATAAACCCACTTAGAGTCAATTGCATTCTTGTCTTTAGGCAAAGGCACCAATTCCCATGTAGCATTTGCTTCCAAGGCATTCATTTCTTCCATCCATGGCTTTCTCCCATTTTTCTTTTCCCATGGCTTACTCAAAAGAAGTGGGTTCTGGTTCGTGTATCACTTTGACCATATAGGCATAGTGAATGGCTATAAATCCATCATATTTCAGCCTATCCATAGGATACCTAGCTCTGCTAGACCTGCGCAAAATAGGCTCACTTCGAGGTGCTCTCAAAACATCCCTGGTCTTTCTTACTCCAGGTGTAACAATAGAAGGAATACCCAACTCATCATCAATGCTCTATTCTGAGCCAATGGATTCACCATGTGCAAACATTGCTGTAATCAATTCAGGCTTGTCCGCATCCAACATAAACATCTTGCCCTTCTTCTTTCCTTTTGCTATCAAGCGACCGTTATTTTTCATGTCCTCAACAAAGCATCCATGAGGATTAAATCTGACCTGCAAGCATTGCTCAACCATTTGACCAATAGAAACCAGGTTCTTAGTGATATTCGGGACATGAAATACATCAAACATGTATTTCTTTTTCCCATCCTGCATAGACAAAGGAATTTTAACAATCTGCACAATAGGATGTGCAGTATCATCACCAGTCTCCACAAATCCTGGTCTTTCCATTTTCCTTGCATCCTACATCCATTCTGCATGACCTGTCATGTGCTTTGACGCACCTGCGAATGAAGAAATGGATGATTTGTGCAAGAATAATACTTGGGAATTATGTGACCTTCCACCAAGAAAGAAGGCCAAACAAATGGGCATATAGAGTGAAATACAATCCAAATGCAAGCATTCAAAGATACAAATACATACTAGTTGCAAAAGGATTTGCATAGCAATATGGTCAAGATTATGATGAATCTGGTATACAATTAGTCATTTGTGGTGTGCTCTCTAGCTATGCCCTCTCTCCTCATCTCCACTATTCATATTTTGTCACACTTTTATTCAAGCATAGTTCTTTGTACTATTCTCTATATACTACAAAATAGTGGAAAGCTTCCACATTCCAAAGGTGCAGTTCATGCAACGACGAAACCAGTGGAATGTGGGGCTTTATGAACAAATAAAAGTCAAATACCAAGCAAGAAGAAAAGCAAAGAATGTGATAGGTAAGCTAAGCTAGGACCTCACCTTCCAAATCTATGAGCTAAAAATCGATGCATAACAAACTTGAAATGATACAAGAAAAAAATGCATGACTCAAAACAATGGAGAAAGGAAAGAATGTTTTAAAAAACTCCCAAAATTCTAATGTCACTGTGCTACTTGGCATCTTCCTATTCTTGCCATAGATGTTACAGTTGTGCTAAGGCTTCAAGGTTCACCATAATAGCTCCCATACATTGAGTTGTCCATACCCATTGCCCGTTCCCTTGGCAGATGCTTGCTCGCCACCCAAGCGCCTAGATCTTGATCTTGCATAAAAAGTTCATACTCTACAATTCTAGATCTATATTTGACATTTGAAAAGATCAAAGGTGATGTCAACAATATGGCGAGGGGGAAACTCCTAGAGAATACAATCCCCTTGTCATCAAAATTTATAAGGTTTTTTGGGAACTAGTAGGTTGCTATCTCCAATTATTATGGAAAGACTCTATGGAAAAGGGATTTTTGGATCCCAAAATCAACACAAGAATGATTGGTCCTTTTCCCAAAGGGGGAAGTAAAGAGAAACTCAAAAATTGGGGACCTTTAACAATTCTCAATACTTGTTATAAGATTTTTTGCAAGGCTTTGGGTCCTTGAATATGCTTATGAGCAGGACCAAGATATTTCCTTGGATTTTGACAAAGCTTATGATAGAATGGAATGGGGTTTTATTCAAAACTCAATGAAATACATGGGGATTAGACTCGGGGGGGTCACTCATCATATGTAACCCTATCACGTGAGTTCAATAGAAGGATTTTTTTTAATTTCTAAAATTTACAGAAATAAATATACATAAGGGACTATTTAAAATAGTTTTGGAAAAAATTTACAGATTTGTATAGAAAAGGGGTACATTTTATTAATGAAAATTTTTACAGATAAGGGACTTTAAATATAGTCCTTGAACGCACGTGATATAGAGTGTTTATACATAGTGAACCCCCCGAGGGATTAGAACAAAATTTAGAGATTTTTTTGAGATCCTTCTGCAAGCATGGGCCAAAATTGAAATAAATTGGTCAAATTTCTTACCCTTTCCATATTAAAAGTTCTATTAGGTGAGTCCATGACCTTTGTCCTTTGCTCTTTGTGATTGATGTAGATGCTCTGGGGTGGTTAATACACGATGAGGTAGATAGAGAAGTCATTAAAGGCATCCATCTAGATGGATACTTGCAAATAGTTTTCCATTAGTTTGTCAATGATACTAATCTACTCCCTCGCAATGAACCTCAAGTAGTTGGGATATATTGGAGTTTTTAGAGACATTATTTCTTGAATCAAGACAAAAATTTAACCACCATGTAATACAAGAGTACATGGGACTGAAGCTCTCCATCTAACTTCCTCATTGAAAAGGGATGTAAAATGTTGAGAGAGGAAGAGGTTTTATAGACTTCTTGGGATCCCAATGGGACTCAACTTCTCTAACAGAGGCAGATGGGATTGGGTTATCTAGCAAATCAAGAGGAAGATTTTCAGATGGCAAGGATTGCGATTGTTATTGGCAAGAAGGAAGTCTGTACTCAATATATTTGATATATCCATCTTTGATCCACTTTATATCCTAATGGTGCCCATCCTAAAAATGTCTTGATCAGAGTAATACCATTTTTAAGAATTTTTTTGTTGAGTGGAGAGTGGGGACAAAGAATGAAAGGGAAAAAATAATTAGTGATAGAATTTAATTAATAATAAATTAAATTATTTAATTAAGACATTAACCAATAATTAAAGTAAAAGATTAATCAATGAAATAATTAATCCCCCCCCATGTGGGGGACACCTTCACCTTTTTTCCATCAAAACTTTCATTTGGAATATCACAATGTAGTTATCTTTGTGGTCAAACTGATCAAAAAAAGGGCTAATGAACTTATTTTTTATGTCAAATGTGCAAATATGATAGTAAAAATGATTTACCCTTCCACTCACATTCTCTTGCCTACCCACACCTATATTTTTATTTATGTAGGCCACAATTGCGTGGAGGTGAATATATGTATTGTTGCAAAAACACCTATTTTTGAGTGTATTAGGTCCATATCAAGTGGACATGACTAGTTTGGAAAAAAAGTCCAAAATAAGAGAAAAAGTCCAAATTTTTGAATATGGTGTTTACCTACAAGAGAATCTAGAAAGAGGGTTAGAAAAGGAGAAAATTGACAACAAGATCTCTTGAAATGCAAAGAGAGTGTAGAAAGAGGGCCAACAAAGTTTCAACTTCCTTAAAATATTGTATTTAGGTGACTAGCAAAAACAACCTCTATCAGCAATGACAATACATCAGCTTAAAAATTAACACAAACCTCAAAAAATATACTCTCAAATTCATATTATTCAAACTAAAAGTTTCTTTCTATCAAAACTGCCTATTATTTTATTTTATTTATTGTAAAGTATGATGCTTGCTATGATCTTTCACAGAAGCCAAAAAATGACATAGAATGTATCTTACAATAGTGAGACTCTCCCCTTTATCCAATTAATACCTTAAGCACCACACATCTACAAGTGATAGTTCTGTTCCTTTCAATGACTTAAACCTCCACATCTCTTTTTGAGGCTTAAAATGTACTCGGTGGGCTTTTAGAGTTGCATTTTCATCCTACTTCCACATCTTGATTTTCTTATCAACTTCATAAGAAACTAGCCTAATTATTCCTACCATATCAAATGACAATGCATATATTCCTGCTTCATTGTTTAAAGATCTAGACTGAACAATTATTTGTGTTTGTTGGAAATTATTATGACCTACTAAGACCAAAATGTGAAGATAGTGGGAGAGAAGGAAGGAGTCTCACTTGCAGCTTTCTCACATACACAATGGGGGAATACACACAAAGGTGGAGGCTGAAAACAGTTTTTCTCTTCTTAGTTGTGAAAGCCGAAAGAACTCTAGTACAAAGAAATGGAAGAACCCTATATGTGGGTCTCAAACCAAACTCAACTAACTAAGGTGGCATACTAACTGAGCCACGAACTAAGGATAGCTGTCATCTAGCTATTATTCATGGGCGGTGTACCAACCGCATCTGTAGGTAACAAGTTGATGACATAAATGCACAACGGTGACCCTGGCATATCACGAGTGGAGCTCGATATCTCAACACTCCCTCTTGAGCTCAATCCCAATTCGTGCACACCAAGTAGGTCTCTGAACTTGTGCAGCTTCTCTATGGCCAATGCCTTCATGAATATGTCAGCTACCTGATCCTCTGTGCTGACATAAACTAGATAAATAAGACCTAGTAAAACCTTCTCCTACACATAGTAATAATGCACCTCAATGTGCTTTGTTCTAGCATGATAGATTGGGTTATTTGCCAAGTGTATTTGCATGTTTTCACAATAAATGACAACGAGCCCATCTATAGACTCATGCATATCATAAAGTAGCTTATGCAACCAAGCTACCTCACATGCAGCCATTGTTGCACCCCTGTACTCAGCCTCTATGCTCAACAAGGCAATTGTAGGCTATTTCTTGCTGCTCCAAGTGACTGCAACACTCCCAAAAGAGAATACATATCCACTGGTAGATCGTCTATCAGAAATACTACTAGCCCAATCAGCATCAGTGTATCCATGCAAATGTATCTGAACCCCAACCTCATAAAATAGTCCATACTGCAATGTGGACTTCACATACCTGAGTATGCATGTGCATCCAAATGCGGTTTCCTTGGAGCCTGCATAAACTGACTTACCAATCCAATAGCATAGATCAAATCTGGCCTGGTAATAGTCATATAAATCAAACTTCCTACTATGCATCTATACATAGTAGTGTCTTCCAGAAGTTCACTTGCATCTGTGCTCAGCTTCACATTCTGCCCCAATGGAAGTGAAATAGGCTTACAGCCTTTCATCCCATATTTCGATAGCATGTCCAATCCATACTGCCTCTGCAAGAGCTGTATCCCACTTGGTGATCTAATCACCTCAATGCCCAAGAAATAACGTAGCTCTCCCAAATCCTTCATCTCAAACTTTTGCTTCAATAGCATTTTCACATAAAGGATATCTTCATCACTATCACCTGTGATGATCAAATCATCAACATAAATGACAAGCAGCATTATACCTCTCTCTGTTTTTCTCACATAAAGTGAGAAATTTGCCTTGGAAATATGAAAGCCAATAGTGACAAGATACTATCCTATCATGTCAGACCATGCTGTAGGTTTGCTTCAAGCCATACAAGGCTTTCTTCAACCTCCTGCAAACAAACTCAGGATGAACAACATGAACATAACTTGGTGGCTGCTTCATAAAGACCTCTTCTTGCAAATCACCATGCAATAAGGCATTCTTTACATCCATCTAAAGTAAAGACCATCCCTTTGATGCAGCCATAGCAATGACTTCTCTTACGGTTGCCATCCTTGCAACCGGACTGAATGTTTGTTCATAATCAATGCCATATGTTTGTGCATACCCCATGACAACTAATCTTGCCTTGTATCTGTTCACAGAACCATCTGCATTGTGCTTCACCTTATAAACCCACTTACATCCAATTGCATTCTTGTCTTTAGGAAAAGGCACCAATTCCCATGTAGCATTTGCTTTCAAGGCATCCATTTTTTCATCCATGGCTTTCTCCCATTATTCTTTTCCCATGGCTTGCTCAAAAGAAGTGGGTTCTAGTTCCTATATCACTTTGACCATATAGGCATAGTGAATGGCTATAAATCCATCATATTTCAGCCTATCCACAGGATACCTAGCTCTGGTAGACCTACGTAAAATAGACTCACTTCCAGGTGCTCTCAAAACATCCAGCATTTACATCAATGGCTTCATTCTAGCCAAGTCTAACGTGCCAAACAAGTCTATCTCTAACTCTATACCGAGTTGATCTCCTATATCATCATCGTACTCTAGCATCATACGTTCACCTAAGAGTACTTGATTATCTTGTTCAATAAAGTGTGGTGATTCTTGATGATCGTTATCTTCTTCCTCAATATTGTGATCTCCATCTTCCTCCCGTATGATGTCATTATGCGCATCTTCCTCTTGGCTCATATTATGATCTTCATCTTCTTCGCTAGATCCATTTGGATCAATTGGATCCAGCATTGGTAGTGGCATCTCCATATCCACATCTCTATCTTTAAAAATTTGCTTACTTCATGGTGCAACTTGGATCATGTACCACCATCTTAGATCAGAATGATTTGGATTTCCTTACTCTAGGTGTAACAATAGAAGGAATACCCAACTCATCATCAATGCTCTATTCTGAGCCACTGGATTCACCATCCACATAAGAGTGACCTGCATTCACATCAAACATGGGTTGATCTACCTTCTCTTTTCCTTTTCGTGATAACTGCATACCACTATCTGCATTGCTTTGAGGAGATTCTCCTGATCTCAATCTACCTGCCCATTACAAAGTATATGAACCACTACTAGAGGGCACTGTAGGTGCGCTAATATTTTGTGATTGTTGCTATGAATTCTATGCAACATTACCATTTTGTGCATCTACATCATCAATCACATTTACTGGTTTATACCAGCTGCTCATCTCATCAAAAACAATATCTCTACTCATTATAAACTTATGAGTAGAAGGGTTATAGCATCTATATGCTTTCTATTGCAAAGAATAACAAATAAAGATGCACTTCTCAGCTTTTGGATCCAACTTGGACCTCAACTCATCTGGCACATGAACATAGGCAATGCAACTAAAAATTTTCAAATGAGAAATATCTGTTTTCCTACCAATATACATCTCCTCTGGCATCATGCCATGTATTACTGCAGTGGGATTCCTGTTCATTATGTAAACTGCTATAGCAACTACTTCAGCCAAATAATAATCTGGTAGGTCTTTTGCATTTAGCATGGCCCAAGATACCTCTCCAATATGCCTGTTTTTCCTTTCTGCAAGTCCAATTTGTTGTGGGGTATGACTGCATGAATATTGCTACTTTATGCCATGCTCCTATAGGAAGCTTGCAAACTCATTTGAGAGGTACTCTCCCCCTCCATCTGACCTTAGGCATTTTATTTGTAGGCCTGTTTCTTTTTTAACCATAGCTTTAAAAGCTTTGAAATACCCAAACACTTCACTTTTCTTTTTCATAAAATACACCCAAACTTTTCTGCTATAGTCATCAATAAAAGTGACAAAATAATGATGGCCTTCAATAGATGTAGCTTTAGTAGTCCATACATCAAAGTGGATGAATTCCAATGGCTTCTTACTCTCTTGAACATGTCTAGGAAATGATTTCCTTACTTGTTTTCCAAATTGACAGGCTTCACATACCTTATGCATTTGTGCAACCTTGAATTTAGGCAATCCTGCAACAATATTTTGGGCCTGCATTGATTTAATTTGTTGTACATTAACATGACCAATGCGTTTATGCCAGATATTAATATCTGCAACTACACCGGTCCTATGTGCAAACATTGCTGCACTCAATTCAGGCATGTTTGCATCCAATGTAAACATCTTGCCCTTCTTCTTTCCTTTTTATATCAAGCGACCGTTATTTTTCATATCCTCAACAAAGCATCCATGAGGATTAAATCTGACCTGCAAGCCCTACTCAACCATTTGACCAACAGAAACCAGGTTCTTGGTGATATTCGAGACATGAAATACATCAGACAGGTATTTCTTTTTCCCATCCTGCATAGACAAAGGTATTTTACCAATTTGCACAATAGGATGTGCAGTATCATCACAGTCTCCACAAATCCTGGTCTTTCTATTTTTCTTACATCCTATATCCATTCTGCATGACCTGTCATGTGGTTTGATGCACCCTCCATAGGACTAGTTCTCTTGAGTTTGCTGCATATTCTCATTTCTACCATGGCCTCCAGATCGGCCCCCTCTACCTCTGCCTCTACCTCTTCTAGCATTTGAGTAGAAGACAATTTCTTTTGAAGTTCCTCCTGAAGAAGATGCACCACCATTTCTCTACTCTTCAGAAATTAGAAGAGCAAGCAACTCCTCGAAATCAGGAAATTTTTCACGGACGGCAATGGATGTTCAAAAGTGTGCGTAATCCTTTCCTAGACCATTCAAGGTCACAAAAACTAAATCATCATCTTCCACTAGCGACCCAATGGAAGCAAGTGCATTTGCAATTTTCTTCACCTTCATTTGGTAGTCATTGATGCTCATATTTTCTCTCTGCACATTGTGCAACTCCTGCTTGAGCTACATTTTCTTGGCTTGCGTATTTGTGCTGTACATTTTTGCCAAAGTATCCCATGCCTCCTTTGGCGTACTTGCATCCTGAATATGCACAATCATAGAATCTGAAATACTGATAGACAGCCAGTACATAACTTTTTTGGCTCTTTCATGCCATCCTTTAAATGCCTGCATTTCCTATTGATTGGGAACATTAGGAAGAACTGGTTCTTCTTCATTTCCTATAATGAACTCCCAATAGCCTTTTCCCATAAGGAAATTCATCATTCTAAACTTCCATGCCTGGAAGTTGTTCTTGTCAAGCTTTTCAGTGACAATCTATGAAAAAGAATCAGAGCCATTATAGAACACTGCAAAATATTCTGTCACTGCAAAAAACACAGCTTCTGCCTCACAAGGCCAAATCTGCAAAACTTACGAAAGTGGTATTTGACCACACAGTCACTTCCTAGTGACAATTTTGCATAACAGGCAAAAAGGATGATTCTGTAACTCCCAGTATATCTATGCACATGCATATGATGCAATTTCTACGGCAACTTTTCACTGACCTGCAAAGTAGTGGTCGCATAGCAAAAACAAGGCCTTTTTCTCAGTGCTTGCGAAGAACTTTTGCCTCCAAAATGGGCCCTGAAATGCCTCGACTCATAAAAATAAAGTCACCGAGGGCTTCGCCTCTACCCACAACATATACTGCCCTCTTGCCACACCGCGAAGGGCATCTCAATCTGAGGCAATGCACTCTTGCACTTTCTAGTTGTGCTACCTACAGAGATTTGCTCCCAAACTCGAAAAAGGAAAGCAACGCTAGTCCTCTTACTAGGACACCATGAACTTGGTTTGCTTTCTTGAGCTCCTTACCACGAACCAGGCTCTGATACCATGTGAAGATAGTGGGAGAGAAGGAAGGACTCTCACTTGCGGCTTTCTCACATACACAATGGGGGAATACACACAAAGGTGGAGGCTAAAAACAGTTTTTCTCTTCTTAGTTGTGAAAGCCAAAAGAACTCTAGTATAAAGAAATAGAAGAACCCTATATGTGGGTCTCAAACCAAACTCAGCTAACTAAGGTGGCATACTAATTGAGCCGCGAACTAGAGTACATAAGGATAGCTGTCATCCAGCTATTATTCATGGGCGGTGTACCAACCGCATCTGCAGCTAACAAGTCGGTGACGTAAATGCACAACGGTCACCCTGGCATATCACGAGTGGAGCTCGATATCTCAACACAAAACATCCTCTCCATTTATAGCCATGTAGTTGACAATGGTTCTTTATAGAGAGAACATGTTATGCCAAAAAGATGGAAATTTTTTACGTTGTCCACACAAGGAGATGAAAAATCGGCCTCAAGAGCATCAATTGCAAGTTCTTGCACCATTTTCTTGTGAAATGTGAGACTTGGCATGGGCTCGCTTGCTCTGAGATCCCAAAGCTTGATGGTGGTATCGATCTAGTCAAAGTTGAGGACCCGTGGCTTGGGTGATAATTGAGCAAAGAATATTTTGATGTCCTGACAAAGAATAAAATTAGGACTTTGTATGCATCTCCCAAACTCTAGAAATTGAATCCCACCCTCTGGTCAAAATAATATCTAGTGTTGGATATAGAACTAGGTAATAAACTGCACTTAAATGTACATGATATGAGCATATAGCCTTTTTGTACTCAAGTTCCCAACATTTGACTTGTTTATCATCACCCATAGAGAACACGTAGGGGAATCTTGAACAAACTACGCCTTTAACTTGTTCAATATACCCAATCAATGTGATCTTGAACTAATCTGATCTAACATCCAAAATCTTTATAATTCAATTCATTGAGCTCGTACAGAATCCCTCATTCACAGGCTCAAATCCTATTGATCTAACCCATAAAAGATGACCTTTCTAGCTAACCACATGTACTTCCCACGAGTAAATCCTTTGAGGGAATAAAGAAAATTTTGGAATGTTCTTCATCTGTACAATGTCTACTATCTCCCTATATGAGCCTTGAGCTATAGAATCACCAGGTGCAATAAGTGCAATGCACCCTTTGCACTTCAAGTAGTGCTACTAGATCTATGTCTCAAACTACTATGGGTGCTATATCTTTTACAACTTTTTACTCTCCATGAATCTTGCAAGATTCCCAAATCCTAGAACTCTCAGGATTGTTGGCTAGAGGCCTCTCTATGTGAGAACTTGCGAAGAGGTCATGAGATGGATTCAATAATTTTAGGCTAAGCTTTTTGAGTGATTGTGGATTGAATGATTTGGTAGACCCAACCAAGTAGGTGGCAATAGCATCACAATGCCAATGGAGCATCCACTCCAAGCTACTCCTTGTGAGAGCAATGCAAAGCATGAGCCATCCGCATGTGTCACTCAAGCGGCTCCCAGATTGTTGCAATGTGTTTCCATGAGAGAAAGAGGGAAGGGGAAGAAGGGAGAAGAGAGGGGAGAAGGGAGGGACAAGCAGAAGGGAAGAGAAGAGTGAAGGGGGATGGAGTGGCAAACACAAAGGCACTACAAGGGAAACAAGAGAACACCCAAAGACACTCTTCAAAGAGAAGAGGGAGCTTCTATTCCAAACTTGTGCATACAATAATGAAGACCAAAGTTAACCATTTGGCCTTTTATATATATCACCTTTTGAAAGGAGGTCCAACCTAATCTCTTTATACCATCCTGTTGTGCCATCTAGCTCCAAGACACAATATTGGCTCTACGGATCAAATCACATCACTAACCACCACCAGTGGCATATTGTTAACCAATCGGTTAACATCTCCCCCTTCCTGATCTCGATCCATTCCTCTAGATTGTGCAATGTTCATGGTTGTTTGAATTATTGTCAATGAAGATCATGCAAAGTAGTCTTTTTTGTGCACCTGGCTAAATCCTCTTTTGGTCCACTACAACAGAGGGATGTAGTGGCTCATTATGGAATGGTTGTTGGATGTATGGATGAGTGATTCTTTTGGAACTAGTACCTCATGTTTTGAGTGAGCCGAGATGAGGACTTGTGATGATTCAAAGAAGAAATAAGAAAAAGGAAAAGAAAAATCTAAGGTTTAAGTTATTAGTGGGGGATGATGTAAGATCCTAGTGGTGTTAGTGTTAGCAGAGTAAGTAAAATGCATTCTCATGCTCCTCAAGTCCCATATTTGATTTGAGTGGGACTTCTAATAGATTCTCATTTGACTATGTCTTTGTAATGCCACGTTTGAACGTCTAGAGTTGTGCATGACATTTTGTCTTGCTTCTCCGCATTGAAGTTTCTTTAAAATCCATTTTATGGATTATATTTCATTGAGGGCTTTGCTTGGAAGTATTTGATCCCAATAAGGTTGTGGCACCATCTTGAGCTTTGTTTGTCTGAGTCATCAAATGAAGAGAAGTCTAATAATACACTGTACAAACCCCTAAAATGAGGACTATGGCCAAAGAGGTTTATAGAAAGGGGATTCTAGGAAAGGCTTCTAAGCTATAAAATAAAGAAAAGAAAAATAAAGAAAAGAGGATAAGTAGAAATTAGATAGTTTATGGTGATGCTAGTAAAGGAATGTGAAAAAATCTTTGAGGGTCACAAGAAACTCATCCAAAACCATATTGATGTAAATACCTTCACCATGGAGTTGAATGCATCCTTAATTAATTACTATTAGTCAGCTATCTCGCTAGTCAAATAAGCATTGAACCAGTGCCTTAGCTTTATCCTACCAACCTGCTATCCCCACGGGTCATTGCCATAGCTCTATCCCCACGGGTCATTTCTTTAACGCTATCCCCATGGGTCGTCGCCATAGCCCTATCCCCATGGGTCATTGCTTTAATGCTATCCCCACGAGTAATCGCCATAGCCCTATCCCCACTGATCATTGTCTTAACTCTATCTCCATGAGTTGTTGCCATAGCACTATGTGCATGGGTCATTGCCATAGATCTATCCCAATGGGTCATTTCCATAGACCTATCCCCATAGCCATAGGGATAGCTATGGGAACACAAAAATCAAGAAAAAGCCACAAGGGGCTGCCGTCCCTTAACCCTGTCTCGAGGAGGACTTAAGCTAGAATTGGGGCCTCAATTGTTCCAATGAACACATGATCTTGAGATCAGGAAGAGTCCTACATGCTCACCCTAAGCCTAAATATAGTGCCTCAAATACCATCTTGTCGACCTCCATACCTAGCTTAGGTCAGCAAGTGCAAAAGTTGATTCTCACTCCTAGCAAGAACAACTACCAGGTGAATTATCTAGCTCAAAAGAGTCCATAAGTCAGGATAGAGACATGGGTGAACCATCTAATGTTAGAGCCTCAGCGGCACTGAACTCTATCCCCATTGATCTTCACTCTCCTACCCCATCTACAATAGTAGCTACATTAAGGGAAACATGGGAATGTTTGAAAAGACTTGAAAATAGAAAATTCATCAAATTGAATGGCTGTAGTCTTGAAAATAAATTTGCCTTCCAATGAGAGTCTTATTGTAACTTTTGGTGTAATTTGCCTTCCAATGAGAGTCTTATTGTAACTTTTGGTGTTTTTCAACACCTAAATTATAAATATTGTGAGAGTTTGCTACTTCCACTTGTAACTTTTGAAAGTGTTTGCTAAACACTATTATAAATATGAAGAGAGTTTACAATTATTAAACCACTCTTTTTTGTGTAACTTATCTCAAGCTTAACTTTTGAAGGTGTTTATTAACACCATTAAATATTAAGAGAGTTTACAACAACCGAATCTTATTTTTTCATGTAACTTATCTAGGCTGCGTTAAATTTTATAATTTTGGTTTCATGTCCTTAAAAAATATATAAAAAAATGCTTGTTTTTATGTTTTTATATGTGCTTTGAAGATTGGATTTTTCTTAAATTTTATCTGAAAACTAGTCCAAAAGTATATGTAAAAATGAATTTGTACATTGACAAGTCCAAAATTAATGAAATAAGTGTTGGAAGAAAAATTGGTTTTCATTGGGAAATAGCTCCGTCAAGAAGATGAAATCAAACTCAAAGAACTCATTATGGAATACTGTGACTGCCTAGCATGGTCATACAAAGAGATGAAAGGAATTTCACCAAAAGTGGCAGTAGACATGATACCTATAAGGGAAGGTGCTCACCCTAAGGTATGTGGACCTTATCGCACAAATCCTAAATAACCCATTCAAGAGCTGAGCTCATCTCATCCTCATCGATGTAGTTAAAATTATAGAAGAGAAGTAAGAATTGATGAATTTTCTCCCGCATAACACTTTGTTTATTCCGAATGGCTTGCGCTTCCTGGGGGGAAAATCTTCCATAACGAGCCACACATGAAGATATCTCGCTTTGAAAGTCTATTAACTCTCTCCTATATGACTGCAATTTATCTATTTCAGTAGTAGCCATACTTATTTTTCTTTCCTCTTACTTCTCTAAGCCCTTCTGACAAGCAAAGTCATCCTTCTCGTACTAGGTTAATGGAGCTGGATTTTTCTTTCTCTCCTCTCTCTTTCCTTGGTTCTCAGTAATCCATTCTTTGATGCTGCTAATGGCTTGTTCGACAGAATCGATTACCTTAAAAAGATCCATAAAAATGAAATGAGAGGAGGAAGGTAACGAGAGTAAGGAAGGTAACTAGAGGAGGTAAGGCAAGATGAAAGGAGTATGCTTGAGAAGAGGAGGTAAGGCTGCGGGCAAGATGGAAGGAGCAAGCTTAAGGAGAGGAGTAACGTAAGAAGAGTAAAGTGGAAGAAGTGTGGAAGAAGTGTGGAGAGGAGTAAGGTAAGAAGAGTAAAGTGGAAGAAGTGTTTGCTGTGGGTGAGATATAGAAGACGAACGAGGTGAGGAAGGTAACGAGAGTGAGGAAAGATATAGAAGATGAACGAGGTGAGGAAGGTAACGAGAGTGAGGAAGGTAACTAGAGGAGGTAAGGCAAGATGAAAGGAGTATGCTTGAGAAGAGGAGGCAAGGCTGCGGGCAAGATGGAAGGAGCAAGCTTGAGGAGAGGAGTAAGGTAAGAAGAGCAAAGTGGAAGAAGTGTTTGCTGTGGGTGAGACATAGAAGATGAACGACTACTAGGGGATTTATAGAACTACAGACTCATAATGTTGGATGAAAGATTTAGAATAAAGAATTGGTAGAGGCTGAGATGACTAGATGCAAGACCATAATGCGAGACATGTAAGATAGTGAGTACATTGAAATCTATAGAATAAAATGATGGGATGCAAGACCATAATGGGAGACATTTGAGACATGTAAGACAGTGATAGTACATTGAAATCTTTCTCCAACTCTCTCTTTGTCATCACTAGAATGAGATTTCCTTTACTTAAGACCAAGAACCATGCTTTCTTTGTTGTGTCAACAACTGTCCAGTTTGTGAAGTCCTTTGGGGCATAAATTCTTCCATTGTATTTCAGTGTCATACCATTGACAAATGTTGTAGTCTTAAGATCCATCCTATATTCAAGCACAACACAAATTTTAGGTACTTTGACAAACTACAATTACTTTGAAAAATCAAAAGTACAATGAGTCCCATTAATACACCTCAAGTTTTTATTCTTCCCAATCATATAAGTGTCAATTTCATGCTTTGGGAATAGCCTAAAAGGCTTTACAAGGCTTAGAGCATAAATGCTTTGGGAATAGCCTAAAAGGCTTTACAAGGCTTAGAGCATAAATGTGAAAAAAAATAAGGATTTACAATGATCTCTGAATACAAATTTGAAGTCTGTCATATGTAAGTGCAAAATGCTCTGTCAACTCCCGCAACTGATATAAGTGTAAAATGCTCTGTCAACTCCCACAACTGGTATAAATATAATCTGCTATGTCTAGTCCCTTAACTGATTCAACTCTAATCTGTCATGTCCACTGATACAACTTTCAATCATCTTGAAAGTTTAAAAACCTTAACCGTTGCTTAAATGGTAGGATTGTTGTGACTGTGAAACCGAATGTGAACGAATGGACTGACTCCGATTAGGAACTAGTCGGGAAATTTTGAGCATGGCTTTGATTGGTTTTTTTAGAGTTCTCTCCTCTAAGGATAAACTAATCTATGCTAATCTAGACTACACCAATCGTCGAAGCAAAGAAAAGCAAGAAATAATTTCTTTTAAATTGTTCTTTTTAATATCCTTAGGTTGCAAATTAAAAGCAAAAAATAATCTATTTTCCATTATTCTTTCTAATACACTAAGGTTGTGAGTTAATAAATTTAAATTTAAATAATAAAAACTATAAATTTAACTTGACTCCTAATCCTAAACCCTAAACCCAAATCCAGAAACCCTAAACCCTAAACTCCCAAACCTTAAACCCTAACTCCCAAACCTTAAAACCCTAAAACCTAACCCCAAAGCCCTAAACCCTAAACCCAAACCTCAAAACCCTAAACCCTTAACCCAAACCTCAAAACCCTAAACCCAAACCCCCAAACCCTAAACCCTAACCCCCAAACCCTAAGCCCTAATCCCTAAACCTTGAATCCCAAAACGTAAACCCTAAACCCTAAACGCTAACCCCCAAATGCTGACGCCCTAAACACTAACCCAAACCCAAACCCAAACCCTAAACCATAAACCCCTAATCCCTAACCCCAAACCCTAAGCCCTGACTCCGAAACCCCAAACCCCCAAACTCTTTTTTAATTCAAATTAATTTAACTTAATTCACAATCATAAAAAGTTTAAACTTTGACAAATATTAGTTTGAAATCACAAAATTTGAAATATAAATAAATTCAATTTAACTTAAAGTTTATGAAAAAATAAAGTAAAATTAAGAAAATAAGACATAAAATTTGAAATATAAATAAATTCAATTTAACTTAAAGTTTACGAAAAAATAACGTAAAATAAAGAAAATAAGACTTAAAATTAAATATTTAATATTTGCCTAGAAGAATATATTAATTCTCCCTAAAAAGAAATAAATTAAAGTGATAATAACGAATGTAAGTTAAACTACTTTTAAAATTTTAATTTAAAATGTAATAAAATTAAAATTATACTTTCTATATTCCAAAACAAAATGCTAGTTTAAATTAAACTAGTAAATTGAAAATGAAAGTGAAACTCATTTTAAATTCAAAAACAAAGTTTTCAAACACCAAGGTTTATAGTTTTGTTTGTTTAAGTTTCGACTAAATCACACACCAATCTCCTCTAATATGCCTCATTGATCGTAGCTCCCAAATTCTTCCATCAAAACATCTCTCCTTTATCTCTTCTTGATCGTCGCCCACTCATTTTTCCTCCTCATTGGTAAGATTTTCTATCTCGAGTGTACTTTCTCTTGTGCCCTTCCTCTCTAAATTTTCGTCAAACACCAAGGTTTATAGTTTTGTTTGTTTAAGTTTCGACTAAATCACACACCAATCTCCTCTAATATGCCTCATTGATCGTAGCTCCCAAATTCTTCCATCAAAACATCTCCTTTATCTCTTCTCGATCGTCGTCCACTCATTTCTCCTCTTCATTGGTAAGATTTTCTATCTCGATCGTACTTTCTCGTGTCCTCCCTCTCTAAATTTTCATCTCTCATCCATCTCTCTCACTCTTCTCTCTCTCTCTTTCCTCTCCGCTCTAGTCTATGTTTCCTCTCATCTTAGTCTACTCTCTCCCCTCCTCTTCATTTCCCCTCTCTCTCTCTCTCCCACTCTCTCCTCACCTTTCCTCTCTCTCTCACTTGTGCTCCCCACTCTCTCTCTCACTTGCCACGGCCTCCCCCCTCTCTCTCTCTCCCCTCCTCTCTCTCTTGCACACTGGCCTCGCCCCCCCTCTCTCTCTCCCCCCCTCTCTCCCTCTCGTTGCCGTGGTAGCGGCCTCCACCCCTCTCTCTCTCTCTCCCCCCTCCCTCTCTCTCGCTGCCGCGCCTCCCCTGCCTTCTCTCTCTCTCCCCCCTTCTCTCTTGTTGCCGCGACAGCGGCCCCGCCCTCTATCTCTCTCCCTCCCCTCTCTCTCGCTGCTGCATCCCCCCCTTCTCTCTCTCCCCCCTCCTCTGTCGTTGCCGTGGCAGTGGCCCCCTCTCTCTCTCCCCCTCTCTCTCGCTGTCGCGCCTCCCCCTCTGTCCCCCCCTCCTCTCTCGCTGCCGTGGCAACAACCCTCCCTCTCTCTCTCTCCCTCCCCCTCTCTCTCGCTGCCGTGCCCCCCCTTCTCTCTCTCCCTCCCTCCTCTCTCGCTGCCGTGGCAGCGGCCCCCCCTCTCTCTCTCTCCCTCCCCCTCTCTCTCGCTGCCGCGCCCCCCCTTCTCTCTCCCCCCCTCCTCTCTCCCCCCCTCCTCTTTTGCTGTCGCGGCAGTGGCCCCCCCTCTCTCTCTCCCCTCCCCTCCCCTCCCTTTCCCCCCCTCCCTCTCCCCTCCTCTCTCCGCTGTCGTGGTAGCGGCCTCCCCCCCTTTCTCTCTGCCCCCTCTCTCTTGCCACCCCCCTTCTCTCTCTCCCCCCTCCCCTCCTCTCTCGTTGCCATGGCAGTGGCCCCCCCTCTCTCTCTCCCCTCCCCTCCCCTCCCCTCCCTCTCCTTCTCTCTCTCCGCTGCAGCGGCAGCGGCCTCCCCCCTTTCTCTCTCTCCCTCCCCTCTCTCTCGCTGCCCCCCCTTCTCTCTCTCCCCCCCTCCTCTCTTGCTGCCGCGGTAGCAGCCCCCCCCTCTCTCTCTCTCTCCCTCCCCCTCTCTCTCGCTGCTGCGGCCCCCCCTTCTCTCCCCCCCTCTCTCACTGCCGCGGCAGCGGCCCCCCTCTCTCTCTCTCCCCCCCCCGCCCTCCCTCTCCCCCCCTCTCTCCGCTGCCATGGCAGCGGCCTCCCCCATCTCTCTCTCTCTCCCCCCCTCTCTCTCGCGCTGCCGCACGCCCCTTCTCTCTCTCCCCCCCTCTCTTGCTGCCGCAACAGCGGCCCCCTGTCTCTCTCTCTCCCTCTCCCTCTCTCTCGATGCCGCACCCCCCCTCTCTCTCTCCCCCCCTCCTCTCTCGCTGCCATGGTAGCGGCCCCCCCTCTCTCTCTCCCCTCCCCTCCCCTCCCTCTCCCCCCCCTCCCTCTCCCCCCCTCTCTCTGCTGCCACGGTAGCGGCCTCCCCCCCCCTCTCTCTCTCCTCCCCCTTTCTCTCTCTCCCCCCCTCCTCTCTCTTGCTGCCCCCCCTTCTCTCTCTCCCCCCTCCCCTCCTCTCTCGCTGCCGTGGCAGCGGCCCCCCTCTCTCTCTCTCCCTCCCCCTCCCTCTCGCTGCCGTGCCCCCCCTTCTCTCTCTCCCCCCTCCTCTCTCGCTGCCGCGGTAGCGGCCCCCCCTCTCTCTGTCCCCTCCCCTCCCCTCCCTCTCCCCCCCCCTCCCTCTACCCCCCTCTCTCTGCTGCCGCGGTAGCGGCCTCCCCCCCCTCTCTCTCATCTCCCGTGGCCTTTTCAATAATTTAATTTTTCCTTTATCATGTCATAAGTTTTACAACAAATATTGCTCTGGATGAGTCTTTGTACAAAGGATCTCCTGTGGCCTTTTCAATAATTTAATTTTTCCTTTACAATGAGTTTAGTACAAATGGGCGATCCAAACATTTGCTTGTTTGAATGTCCTTTTCTATCATGATCACAAAAATGAGCTATCCAAACATTTGCTTGTTTGGAATGTCCTTTCTATCATCACTTGTCGCTTGGGTGCCATCTTCATTCACTCTCATTTGACAACCACCACCACCTTCACTCTTTCTCGATATTTGAATGATGTTATCATGGGCATTCTTCATTTGCGCTATCTCCTTCTACTTCCTCCCGAGCGAGCATCTTTATGAACTCTGTAATGTGCGTGATAATTGGTTGCAGTAATTTTATTTTGTCTTCTACATCATACCCCATGTGCTTCTTTGTTTTCTTTGACCTTGATTTCTAGGATACTATGACTGTCTCTGTGGAAAGTCTTGAAATTGCTTCATGGTTTGGGACCCATTCCTTTTTCAAACGACTACTATATAATGTACTGTTATCTTGGTTCTCCTTCCTGCCCCTTGGCTCATACCATACCACTGTAAATGTTGTAGCTCTCCCTCGGTCATCCATGCTCACGTCAACTACTTTCGCAACCCAAAACTTCACGTTCTCATGTTCATCATCCGATGGTCGAACTGCAACAAAACAATGGACATCTATGTCTATTTGTGGCATAAACTCTCTCTTCTTGGGTCCACAATATGGATGTGGGAGCAATGATTCAAACTCATTTTCAAAGAGACCACATGCTGGACGCAAGTCATTACCAACATTTGGCCAAAATAAAGGCCGTTCTGCCTTAATATCATCTTCTCACATTTTTGCAAGGTCCTTTATCAATTGATAGGTCTTGCTAATTACAACAGTAGTGTGTTCCTTCCAAGAGGGCTTCCAATCAGGAAATCTCTGGAGCATTTCCTCTTTGTATGCAATAAAAGCTTTTAAGCCTTCTATTTCACCCTTGGATTTCTCGTTGAATTCTTTTATAGGAGCCCATGTTGGATGCATTTCTTTGCTCGGGATTGAAGTTAAGAGAGAGTAAGGTTCTTCAGGTTCCCATTTTGTATCAAGAGAATAGTGTTGCCATTGCATCACTGGTTTTTCATCCTTTAAGAAAAATCGAAAATAGTGTGGAGCACTATGACCTATCAGGGCATCACCACCTTTTTGTATGAAAGGTAGAATAAAGCTCTTCCAATCATACATCCTCTCAACCATTGAGCATATTGTTCCTTCCTTATGGCCACCAACTTGCCTCCCACATTTTCTTATCAAGTCATCCATTGTCTCCATGTCCTTGTGTTTTAGTTCTCTTGAAACTGTGCTAAATACCTGATCGATATCCTCATGTGTGTGCCCAACCAACAAAAACCAAACTTCAATCTCATTGAAGATTCTATGAGCGATTAGCATTGAGCAAAATGCAAAGAAGAGTACATTCTTATTCTCTCGTCTGCAATTGTCTGCTTGTACTCTCAAAGTTGCTGGTAGGTGACCTTTTTCTGCATGTACATTGTGAATTGCCTTCATAACGGATTTTACAACTTGATTGCTATCGTGTAGATGCAAGGAATCAATCCATATGTCTGCAAAAAACTTAAATCCGTGCACTAACACTCCACATAGATGTGTCTTTAAAAAGTATTTGCCTTGTAGCTTAGGTGGAGTGTTAACGAATCGAGGTAATGTTGTTGTATTTTGATCCATACCATCTACAATAATGCACATGTACTCATTTGGGTGAGAAATAGCTTGCTCCTTCCAAAATGTATATTTTATTCTAGAATGTCGAATAAGTCCATGATGAAATTCTCTCTTTCTTTTGTAAGCTTCTTTTTGTTCTGGAGATGTTGCACTCTCAAGTGCTCGCTTTAGATCATCACAGTTGTTGCACTTTGACATTTTTTGCCTCTTTGGGATTTTAACATGTCCAAATCTTTTTTTCCAAAGAGTATACAAAGTATGAAAAGATGCCGGTGCATGCCCTCTTTGCCTCTGTGTTTCTCCAATAGAGTTAAATACTTCTTTTTTGGTCAAACCTATCAGAAGATGCATTTCATAACTCCATAGTCTTGAAACCCCTCTACTCCAGAGAGAACATCACTCATTATACTATCGTGCATGATTTCCATAATTCCATAGTTACCTGCTTTTATCAGTATCCATGAAGCCATCCATGCTTGAAAATATAACACTTTTGACATCTTTGCCCAAGTTCTCAATGTGCATGAACTCATCCCCACCCCGGATAAGGCATCACTTGTGAAATATTTTTCTTTCTCGGTACCAATGAACTCATCGACTTCTGATAAGACATCAGTGCTATAGTTGAGTGCATTGGAATCATCCATCTCTGAAGGAATAGAGCTTGGTACATTGGCATATGCTTTCAATTCTTTGATGTTGTAGTATACATTATGTTTATCATTAAAAACCACATGCCGAGTCTTTCCAATCTTTGAAAATTTCATGCTCCATCTCAAATCCTTACCTACCTCATAGTAGGGACCATCCAATGACATTGAGTTATCATCCATACCATCATCAGTAAACTTTTGAATTCTCATCTGCGCAAATATCCAGTGTTCCACTTGTTCAAATCCCAGGACTTGACCTTCTGCTACATACTTATTTGCAAATGATAACATTTGTAAAATATCTCCCACTCTAAAATCCAAAGATATGCACTTTGTATTCCTGATGACATGTGTTGGATAAGTCTCATCTCTGTCCCATGCAAAAAATGCTTTGTTGGAAGTATTATAGGGCATAACATCTCCAAGGATTTCCATATCCCCACACTTATGCTTTAGCTCAACATGTGCATTAAGAATCCTTGATACGATAACCGCCACCTTATCTTCGCCAAGTCTTCTAAAGTGATAAATAGAATTTGGATCACTTTCATGGATTGTAGCAAATGCAACTACTTCTCTTTTGCAACATAAAATCACCTCCATCCCCAGAATAAATTTTGTAGCCATCTCCTTTGTGAGTTTCCTTTGCAACCAAGCTGTAACAACCATTATAAAGAACATTAGTCTCTTCTCAATAATCTACTTTATTAATGATTCAAAAATCTAGAACTTGTTTGAAAATTTAATTAGACACTAACCAATAACAACCGTAAACCAATAACAACCCTAAACCATAAACCAAAACAACCCTAAACCCTAAACCCTCAACCCTAACCAATAACAACCCTAAACCCTAAACCCTAACTCCCAAACCCTAAACCCTAAACCCTAAACCCTTAACCCTAACCCCCAAACCCTAAATCCTAAACCCTAACCCCCAAACCCTAAACCCTAACCCCCAAACCCTAAACCCTAGCTCCCAAATCCTAAACCCTAAACCCTAAGCCCTAACTCCTAAATCCTAAACCTTAAACCCTTAACCCTAACCCCCAAACCCTAAACCCTAAACCCTAACCCCCAAACCCTAAACCCTAACTCCCAAACCCTAAACCCTAAACCCTAACTCCCAAACCTTAAACCCTAAACCCTAAACCCCAAACCCTAAACCCGAAACCCTAAACCCTAAACCTTAACCCCCAAACCCTAAACCCTAAACCCTAAATCCTAAACCCTAACCCCCAAACCCTAAACCCTAAACCTTACCCCCTAAACCCAAACCACCAAACTCTAAACCCTAATGCCCAAACCCTGAACCCTAAACCCTAACCCTCAAACCTTGAACCCTAAACCCTAACTCCCAAACCTTAAACCCTAAACCCTAAACCCTACCCCCCAAACCCTAAATCCAAACCACCAAACCCTAAACCCTAACTCACAAACCCTAAACCCTAACCCTCACTCACAAACCCTAATTCCTAACTCACAAACCCTAAACCCTAAACCCTAACTCACCAAACCCCAAATCCTAAACCCAAACCACGAAATCCTAAACCTTAAATCCTATGAGTGTTTTTAGTAATATCATTTATTTAAGTGATAGTTTTAATTAGAATTCATAAGTAATAGTGGAATTGATAGTTGGGAGGGTGGTAGTGGGAGAAAGGAAGAGTGGGAAAGTGGAGAAAGGGAGTGTGGGAGGGTGGTAGTGGGAGAAAGGGAGAGTGGGAGAGGGAGTGGGAATGGGGGCGGTGGGGGTGGGGGTGGGAGGATGGGAGTGGGAGTGGGAGAGGGAGTGGGAATGGGGGAGGTGGGGGTGGGGGTGGGAGAATGGGAGTGGGAGTGGGAGTGGGAGAGGGAGTGGGAATGGGGGAGGTGGGGGTGGGGTGAGGGTGGGAGGATGGGAGTGGGAGTGGGAGGGGTGGGGAGTGGGAGTGGGAGGATGGGAGTGGGAGAGGGAGTGGGAATGGGGGAGGTGGGGGTGGAAGTGGGAGGGGTGAGGTGGGAGGATGGGAGTGGGAATGGGGGAGGTGGGGGTGGAAGTGGGAGGCGTGGGGGAGGAAGTAGGAATGGGGGAGGTGGGGGGGTGGGAAAATGGGAGTGGGAGTGGGAGAGGGAGTGGGAATGGGGGAGGTGGGGGGGTGGGAAAATGGGAGTGGCAGTGGGAGAGGGAGTGGGAGGATGGGAGTGGGAGGGGTGAGGTGGGAGGATAAGGGTGGGAGAATGGGAGTGGGAGTGGGAATGGGAGTGGGAATGGGGGGGGGAGGGGTGGGGGTGGGAGGATGGGAGTGGGAGTGAGAGGTGGAGGTGGGAGGATGGCAGTGGGTGGGAGAATGGGAGTGGGAGTGGGGGAGGTGGGGGTGGGGGTGGGGTGAGGATGGGAGTGGGAGGGGTGGGGTGGGAGGATGGGAGTGGGAATGGGGAAGGTGAAAGAATGGGCGTGGGCATGGGAGTGGGAATGGGGTGGGAGGATGGGAGTGGGTGGGAGAGAGAGAGAAGATAATCTAATAGAGAGGCCAATGGGAGAGGAGATAATGTTATAGAAGGACCAATGAGAGAGAAGCACTTAAAACCCTAGTTTTTCTTATATATACTCTCCTTCTCTCATTGTTTCTCTCATTTCAACAAGGAAGAGCAAGAGGAGAAACAAAAAGAGGAGGAAGAGCAAAAGCAAGCACAAGCATAGATCTCAACTTTTTTCCAGGTACTTTTTTTAAAATTTGTATTCTTTGAAATTTTATTATAGAGAGAGAAGTTAGAGAGACAAAAGTGAAGGAAAGACTTTTAGAGAGAGATTATAAGAGAGAGAGTCTTGCTGCCTCGGCAGCAAAAGAGAGAGAGAGAGAAAGAGAGAGGGAGAGAGAGGAGAGAAGGGGGGGGAAAGAGAGGGGAGAGAAAAGAGGGGGGAGAGAAGGGGAGGGGGGGGAGAGAGGTTGTAAAACTTATGACATGATAATGTAAAATTGCAAGCATAGCTATTGCTATTTTTTGGAGTACAAAAGAGGCTTCCATCATGTCTCATGTCTATATAAACCTTTTAATTTCTTGAATATTCAAGAGTGTTATAGTTTTTTGCATTGAAAGTAAAAAGAGTCTTACATGTCTCTTATGTATACATTTATGAAATGTTGTGAATCCTCAATAGCATGGTTTTTCATGGATTTAAACTAATAACTCGGATTTTTTATTTTAAGAATATGATTCTTATAAACAAGAAATACAAATTTAGGATTTAATAGTAGTTTTTGCATTATTTGTACAACATTGTAGAGAGATATTTTGAAATGTCTTATGTGAAAATGATAGTGCCAGAAAGTAAAGTTTTGATTATCAAATGACAGTTTCATAAAATAAACTTTTCAGTTGGGAAGGATTTTAAGGAATAGTCCAAAAGTAGACATATGAGTCCAAAATTAATGAAAGAAGTGTTTTCCTCCCCTTCAAGGGCAAGGTTTATTGTGCGTCTTTTTGCTGGTCCCTCATAGATTGGAGTTTCTCCAATGCTATCGGTTTTCTTGAACTTCAGATTCTCTGAGTGGTCGTGGCATTGATATTGGCGCACTTCCACTTGTATAATTCTTGAAGTATTCCGGCACTTCTCGAAGATCGGCCTCTGATGGGGTTGAACTAGCCTGACATGTGTCATTTGTACTGGGTGGCATAGTTGCATTTATGAATTTGTTAGGCTCTTCTTTTCTTTCTTTTTTTGAAGTCTCTTGATCGAGCTTCATCCGCACATATGGCTTATATTTTTGAAACTTCTTACGTTGGGAACTGTGGGGTAACTTTTCCACTAGTAAGGTGTTTCCAAGTAAGCGTTCATGTGCTATGCATATGCCTTCCAGTCCCTCAGGGGACCATTCAAGAAGCGGTGGTTCTGATTTTGAGGGAGCTGACTTTGCAAGGTACAATTCGACAATCCTTTTTTGGACTCATTCGAATTCATTGAAGTGCTCGGCCTTGGCTTTTCTGCGATTTCCTCCTTTAGCTTTCTTGCAGGATCTTCTGTTGTTATTCAACTACGGAGGTTCAACTTTTGGGAGCTTGACTGCCATTAGGGCATGTAGAATGGCTAGGTCATTATCAAAGATTTGATCTTCAATTTCAGCATTCGCACCCTCTGTTTCAAGGTCCCAAGGAAAATCTGAGTCATCATTGGTATGGGTACCTTCTTGAGGTTCATTATCCCATTCGAGGTCAGCCATAAAGAATGGCATCCCTAGATCGATTGGTTCTTCATGTGTCGGTGGAGGATCGACCTGTAGTGCATTAGCATCTATCTGTGAGAAGATGGGGTCTAATGAATGGCAGTTGTCGATGGTTTCCAATGTTTGTATCCAGTTATTGACATTGCTTTGTGAATCACCTGCTATGGCATGCTGTTGTAAGGGAGCTGATTTGCTCAAGATTGTCGTGGAAGATGTGTCATCCAATGCTCTAGGCACAATTGGTTTAATAGCACCCTGACTGCAGTGTCTCGATTCTGGATTGTCAATCTATCACTTCCCTAGTCATGGAGGACTGATGCTTCCCGTAACCAAGGACGTCCCAGTAAGATTTGATAGGATTTTTTGGGGAGATCCAAGATTGTGAATTGAAGAGGGAAAAGTGGACTCTTGCGATCTTTGTGGACACGCGATTCACTATTCCCAAAGGTTTAGCCCGTGAATCATCAGCAAGGCGTATGTTGAAATTAGCCTTTTGCATTGGTGGGAGACCCCATTCTTCATAGATCTCCTTTGATAGGACATTGACACCTGCTCCACCATCCACTATGGCTTGGACTTCATTATATGCCTTGTGGATCAACGGCACAGTAATGTTGTGTATGTCATCTCTCTCACCCATCCGCATAAAGATATCTTCAATGTCGTTCATAGGTGGAGGGGGATTTGCGAGTTCAATCCATCCTTTGAAACTCTCCCAGAGATTGGGACAATTCTGTAAGAGGATTCCGATGGGAATTGACACAGGGCAACTCAAGATGCTAGAGAGTGCCGCTCCTTCAAATTGACATGGCAGTACATATTGTTGTGGAGTCTGTTGTTGGAACAAAGGCTCGAGTACATTATCAATACTTTGTGGGGCCAAGTCATGGATTGGGTCTTGAGCTTGTTTCTCAGCCTCAAATTGAGCTTGTTCATTTTGGACCCATTGCTGAAGTACCTGAAAATGAGCCTTCTCCACCTCTGCATTCGGGTATGGAGCTTCTTTTATTTGAGGCTCAGGAGTTGATGTGGATGAGCTCGGTTGCTCATTGCTTGGCGGAGGTGGAGGCACTTGTGCTTTCTTTTTTAGAAGTCGCTTTGGTTGGATTGGAATGATAGGGTCCTTCGTGGCCTCTTTCTATTGGCATGTAATTACATTGATAGGTTGTGACTTTACACTTGCCAGACCCAGACTTTGATGGTCCACCCCAATGATGCTGATGGGGATGTCAGGCTTGACCTCTATTGGTACTGGGATCTTATTTTTCATGGGACAATCCATACAGGCATGTCCTATGCCACAATCTCTGCAGAGCGGTTGGAAAGTAGTTGGGCTACCACGATGAGGGCACTCTGCCATCCGATGATTTTCTCCACAACCGTAACACTTGATTGGTGCTCGATATGTGTTGGGTCGTACTTGATTTGCATAAACTGGTATGAGACCCTCTGATGGGATATCTCAAGGTGTATGCCTTAGGCACACCTTGGTTTCTATGTGTGAGTGCTAGAGGCACAGTTAGGTGCCCACAAGCACAGTTAGTGGTGGTGAGCCACATAGGATGATTGAGAGAATCTAGGAGTAGATTGGGGAGATGATTGTGGAGCTCTGAAGTCATCAGTGATGTCAGTGAGCATGTATGAGGTGCTTACTTAAGGACCTCACTCTTCTTCATTCCATAATGCAAGTATTCTGAGTTTTTGTCCACTCTTTGCTTTCCTTTCAGTTTACCAACATGGTATCAGAGCCCTTTGATCCCCCTTGAGCCCATTTCTGCCACATCATCATCTTATTCTTCATCTTCTTCTTCCCCATTTTCCTCCTTCTTCCCAAAATCTTTGAGAGCTTGGTTCTTTGCCTATAAATGACTATTGCCCAAATGCTCTGAGCTGTAAACTCCTCTACTATGGGCAAACTTCCACCTGCAATCAATTGAAAAAAAAACGTCTCTGTTGGCTGCCATTCCCCAAACAACGCATTTTTTGCCATTTCTTCTATTGCTCAATACTCCCTACCTGCTCTGCCATTGCTTGAGCCCTCTTAGGAGTGGATGGGCGACCTCAAGACAAAGATTTTGAATCATTTTTCAGCTCATTTGGTTTAGTAACAAAGGAGAAATCGTCAAAACTTAGGTTCAGCCTGTAGCACCATTTCGTCCAACCTCTGTGCTGGACCCTCTCTGGTATATGAGCTTTCTTTTGCTTTAGAAAGCCCTCTTTTCCTTGCTTTGAAGAGTGAGCTACAAGCCCTCCAAGTTCAACCTTTTGGTTTTGACAGTTTTTGACAAGTTTTTGAAGATGATGCTACATAAAATGCTACTCTAGCATTTCTAGCTTTTTGAAACTTTCAATAACTTCAATACAAGTGTGGCTTCAGTTTTGTTTTCAATTGCTAGACCTGGTTTTGATTGGAAAGTATTCATTTTAGCCACTTCTATGAAGCATGTAAGTGAAAGCATCATTGTTTGAAATTTGGTCACAAGACTTTGCTACATTAAATGCTTATATTTTGAAGCATTTCAGTTGATATTATAAGCCGTGTAAGAGAGAAGACACTGCCCAATACCTGGGTTAGCTCTCATGGCTTGCTTATGCAAAATATGTGAAAAGCCAAAACATAAAGCAATGTCTTGTTATGCTACAAAGGATGAAAATGTCAACCTGACTTCCTTGTTGAAGATTGCCAAAACAATGGTTGCCAAAAAGGAAGCAACTACAAAGCCAGAGATCTACCCTCTCATGGCACTTTTATTTGACTCCAAGTACAAGAAAAAGATGAAGATCAGATACCTAAGATATGCTTCTCTACACAACTATGGAGATGACAAGATAATTGTTCTCTTGGAGGATATGATTTTCAGATCCACTTGTTCTATCATAGTACCATCTTATAAGGCACTAGACACTACCCATGTGGTAAGACTTTGCCTTGACATGGACATTTTGCCTCCACAAGATGAGGCATCCCATGAAGATTATGCATTTTAAATCATCTCTATGTATGCTCCAGATCTCTCTTTTTATGTCAAGGTACTCAGCCTGGATAGTCCTCCAAAATGAATGAAAATAAACTATTGTGTTTTGTGTGTTTTGTAAACACCTCTGGTCACCTTATGATGTAGGCCATGTGTACGTTTTGCTCCATGGTACCTCCTGCAAACATTGTGTGCATGTACATGCAGGGGAGATAACCATTGGAAGGTCTTTTTGTATCCCTTTTGTTTACCTTACATCCAAGGGAACCCTTCCTAGCATGAGAACCTAGCCATAGATTTATCCTTGACCACCATGAGATGGCATGAGAAACTATGAGACTAGATGTATCCTTGACATAGCCTGAGGCATTTCCTTGAGGGGGGGTTTGATGGGATATCTCAAGGTGTATGCCTCAGGCACACCTTGGTTTCTATGTGTGAGTGCTAGAGGCACAGTTAGGTGCCCACAAGCACAATTAGGTGGTGGAGAGCCACATAGGATGATTGAGAGAATCTAGGAGTAGATTGAGGAGATGATTGTGGAGCTCTGAAGTCATCAGTGATGTCAGTGAGCATGTATGAGGTGCCTACTTAAGGACCTCACTCTTCTTCATTCCATAATGCAAGTATTCTGAGTTTTTGTCCACTCTTTGCTTTCCTTTCATCAGTGATGTCAGTGAGCATGTATGAGGTGCCTACTTAAGGACCTCACTCTTCTTCATTCCATAATGCAAGTATTCTGAGTTTTTGTCCACTCTTTGCTTTCCTTTCAGTTTACCAACACCCTCTGCACCTTCTACATAGTACACTGGGTACTCTGCTTCATACTCAAATAGAGAGTCTACTTCCTCGGCTTGTAATTGATGTATTGGAACTGCCTAAGGAGCTGGGTTTGGTGCTCTTGGATACGGTCGTGGATTCGGATTCCTAAGTAGTTGTGGGACTTGTGTCCGAACGGGAACAGGATTTAGCCTCGGAGTTGGTGGCGCTTGTGTAAGTGCCAGTTGCCTGTATACTGGCATGGGTGCCGCTTGGTATTGTGGAGGTCGAGGCGGATTGTTGCGCAGGTTGAAGATGCAACTGTTCTCATCATGGCCGCCGACGGCACAGATATGGCACCACAACTGTGTCGGTGGATTTGCTTGTGCAGTGATCCTTGCTCTTAGGACAGGGCATTCATTTGCTGTATGATTTGCCAAGCAGTGTGGGCACCAGACATTTTCTCGCCATGGATATGTTTGAGTTGGTGGCTGAGACAACTGGAGTTTTTGATCCATGGCCTACATCATATCTTCTTTCAGCTTCAAGGTCATGGCCTCTAGGCGATCTTCATTGGATGTTTCGGTAGTGTCCTTTGATTTACCTTTTTTCGAGTGCTTATCTTGTGTATTTGATTTGGCGTCATCACTGCTAGTGTCTGAGTCTGTCATGCCATCTTCAATGTCAATGGCTGCCGCATGAGCAACATTGAATGTTTCATAGCTACTTATCTTTTTCATATCCTTGCGGATTTTCTTTCTTAGACCTGCTATGAACCATGCCGTGAGGTACTTTGCATCTAGGCATGGGTCACATTTGGTGATCAATCTATTCATCTTTCCCAGGTATGTGCGAACATCTTCTCTCCGGCCTTGTTCGATCTTGCTAAGTTGGAGAGCGGGATCATCTTGTAGCCTCTCTGTTTGAAAGTGTCGTTTGAATTCGGTTTGAAGTAGGTCCCATGTGGCACATTCTTCCATGAGAAGGTCGAGGTACCATTCTGACGCTTCATCAGTTAAGGCCATTGGAAACCAAGCCACCTTGGTTTCATGGGATTGATCACCACCTGCTCGACATGCAGCATCAAAATGCTGGAGGAAGCGAGCTGGGTCTCCTCTACCATTATATTTGGGAAGTTCCAGTTTTTCCAAGGGGCGTCAGCCTTGATTGTTGTGATTTTGTCGATTGAAGAAGTTGTCAGCCTCTGCATCAAATTCGATATCCCCATCATGGTCATGACAGCGTCCAGCCATGTTGGGGCGTGGAGGAGTTAAAGGGAGTTGTTGAATCTCAGGGGGGGATTCGAGGTAGAGGATTGGCGGGGGCGGTTGCTGCAGTGGAGTTAGATGTGGATGGGGTGAGCATTGGAGTCGAAGTCATTGGTCGGAACATAACTGCATGCAGATTGTGCGTGATTTGCTAAGGGTGTCGCTACCCCAAGTGCGGGTGTGGAGGTGGTGCTGTTAGGAGAGTTAGAATGGTGTTAGTTTGTGTAGGGACCGTCGTGTTAATAATGTGCCTAAGATTGTCCTATGCATGTAGGGAAATGTGTCGGTGCAGACAAAGCATTAATTGGAGGTCACGACGTGAAAATACGAGTGAATTAGTGCAAAATGAGGCCCACACGGGGGCGCAAATGAATGAGTGCTAGGGGTGCCAAAATGGTGTGCAATGGGTTGGAAAAATACCCCGTAGCATGGTGTTTCTGTATGTGAAATCTAGGTTTAAACGGGGTTTAGTTTGGGTCCCAAACGGATGAATTACGAGGGGGTAAAGTAGGTTTGGTAAAATTGGGGTTGGGGGGTCCTAATGGTGGTGTGAAGGGACTTTAAGTCCAACTGAGGGGTTGAAACCAAGTTGATCTAGTTAGACTAACTAACCTATTTGTCTAGTTAGAGGCTAATCAGTTAGTGTAACCTAGCCTAGTGAGGGTTAGACTGACCATAGTTAATTCAACTAACTTAGTGTAACTAACTACAGTTAAGTTAACTGAGATGAGGTTAAACTAATCGAACCAAGGGCAAAACTAACCTAGCGTAGGTTTCTGCTAACTAACCTAGCTTAACCTAATCTAATTGAGTTAGAATAACTAGCTTAGGGTTAACCAACTAACCTAACCTAACGTAGGTTAAGCAACTAACCTAACCACAATTAGTCACTAACCTGAGGTTAGATTTAGGTTAGGTTTTTTTTTTTTTTTGGGTTTTCTGTGGGGGGTTCCCGACGGCGGTGCCGGGGGGGCAAGGGGGTTTTCGCAAGGGAGGGGGGCTGCATAGGGGGGGTTGTTCGCAAGGGGGGTTTTGTCAAGAGGGGTGAGCGGAGAGGGGGGCGAGGGGTGAGGGGAGAGGGGGGCGGGTCGACGAGGGAGGGTAGGGGGTGGGGGCGGCGAGGGCGGTCGGGGGGCGAGGGGTGGCTGGTGGGGTTGGGTGACGGGGTGGGCGGAGAGGGGGTTTGGTGGAGAGGGGCGACAATGCCTTGCAGCACCGCGGGTCACGAGTGTAAAGAATAAGGGAGAGAGATAGGAGACTCAAGTTCAGCTTTCTTCACAACACACAAAAGAGAGAGGACACAAGGTTGGAGGGTGAAGCCTTTCTTCACTTTTGCACACAACAACAACACAATACAAGAGGAAAATACCCTATATGTCAAACCCTAGAATACGTGGTTCATATGTGAACCCAAACCAAAAACATACGTGGTAATCTAACTACACCACGAGTACAACTAACATAGGCGGTGACATAAATGATAGTCATCCAGGAGATGTATCGTGGGTAGAGCTTGATATCTCAACACTCCCCCTCAAGCTCAAATCCATCTCACATACACCAAGCAAGCTCCTAAATCTGCGAAGCTTCTCGGTACCCAATGCCTTCGTAAAAATATCAGCCACCTGCTCCTCAGTGCTGACATAGACAAGATCAATCTCACCAGCTAGAACCTTCTCTCTCACAAAGTGATAATGCACCTCAATGTGCTTCATTCTAGCATGATAAACTGGGTTATTAGCAAGCATGATGCTGCTAATGTTGTCACAATGAATGACAACTGCTGCATGAATTGACTGTCCCATATCTGCAAGTAGCTTCCGTAACCAAGCTACCTCACATGCAGCCATTGCTGCACCCCTGTACTCAGCCTCTGTGCTCGACAAGGCAACTGTTGGCTGCTTCTTGCTGCTCCAACTGATGGCACCACTCCCAAGGGAAAACATAAAACCACTAGTAGATCTCCTGTCTGAGACACTACCAGCCCAGTCAGCATCTGTGTATCCATGTACCTGTAATGCACACCCAGCTTCATAAAACAGTCCATAATGCAATGTGGACTTCACATACCACAGTATGCGCCTAGCCGCATCCAAATGTGGCTTCCTCGGTGCCTGCATAAACTGACTCACCAGCCCCACAGCATAGCTCAAATCTGGTCTGGTTATAGTCATGTAAATCAAGCTACCTACTATGCGCCTGTACATAGTAATATCTTCAAGAAGCTCACCTGTCTCTGCATTGAGCTTCACATTCTGCTCCAATGGAACAGAAATAGGCTTACAGCCTGTCATCCCATATTTGGACAGCATGTCCAAACCGTATTGCCTTTGCAACAGCCATATCCCACTCGAGGATCTAATAACCTCAATGCCCAAGAAGTAACGCAGCTCTCCCAAATCCTTGATCTCAAATTTCTGCTTCAACAGCAGCTTCACTTCATTAATGTCTGCATCACTATCACCTATAATAATCAAGTCATCAACATAGATGACTATAAGCACAATCCCTCTGTTTGTCCTTTTCACATAAAGTGAAAAATCTGAATTGGAAATCTGAAATCCAATAGTGACAAGATATTGCCCTATCTTGTCTGACCATGCCCTCGGCGCCTGTTTTAAGCCATACAAGGCTTTGCGCAACCTGCATACAAAATCGGGATGTGAATTATCCTCATAACCTTCCGGCTGCATCATATAAACCTCTTCCTGCAAATCACCATGCAAGAAGGCATTTTTCACATCCATCTGATGCAAAGACCATCCCTTTGCAGCAGCCATAGCAATTACTGCTCTCACGGTTGCCATCCTTGCAACTGGGCTGAAAGTTTCCTCATAGTCAATTCCATATGTCTGCGCAAAACCTTTGGCAACCAATCTTGCCTTGTACCTGCTAACAGACCCATCAGCATTGTGCTTTACTTTGTAAACCCACTTGCAGCCAATAGCCTTCTTATCATGAGGCAAAGGCATCAAATCCCAAGTGTGGTTTGCATCCAAGGCAGCCATCTCTTCATCCATAGCTGCTTCCCAATTTTTATGCCCTGCTGCATCCTCAAAACATGTGGGCTCTGGCTCCTCTAGAACCTTGACCATATAAGCATAGTGATGTGCTGTATACCCATCATATCTCAGCCTGTCAACTGGATACTTAATACGAGTGGACCTCCGTACAACTGGATCAGTTGCAGGAGTCTTTAAATCATGCCTGCTTTTCCTTGCACCAAGTGTAACAACAGAAGGAATCCCAAGTTCCTCATCAAGGCTCATTTCAGAGCCACTTGACTCTCCATCAACATGAGAGCTACCAGCAGACACATCAAACACTGGAGCATGGTCCACTTTTTCTTTTCCCTTATGTGACACCTGCACAACACTATCAGGACTGCCATGTGCCGATTCACTAGATCTCAATCTCCCTGTCCATGCATTAGATCCACTAGTAGAGGACTCTCTGGGTCCACTCAAGGCTTGAGATTGCTGCTCTGGATTTATTGCAGCATTCCCATTTCCTGCATCTGCATCTCCTACCATAACAGTTGGTGCATACCAGCTGCTCATTTCATCAAAAACAACATCTCTGCTCTCTTGCATTTTGCGGGTGGAAGGGTTATAACAGCGATACCCTTTCTGGTGCAGAGCATATCCAATAAAGATGCATTTTTCTGCCTTTGGATCCAGCTTTGTTCTCTTCTCATCAGGAACATGAACATAAGCTATGCAACCAAATACCTTCAAGTGAGAGATATCTGGTTTTTGGCCTGTATACATTTCTTCAGGCGTCATGCCATGGACAGCTGCAGTGGGGGTCCTGTTCATAATATAAACAGCAGTTGCTACTGCTTCAGCCCAAAAATAATCAGGCATGTTTTTCTCATTTAGAATCGCCCGTCCTACTTCTGCAATATGCCTGTTCTTCCTTTCTGCAACCCCATTCTGCTGAGGGGTAGACCTGCATGAGTACTTCCTTTGAATTCCCTGTTCTTTCAGATATTCACTAAATTCTTCTAAAAAGTACTCTCCCCCTCCATCAGATCTTAGCACTTTAATATGCACACCTTTCTCTTTTTCAACCATGGCCTTAAAAGCCTTGAAATGGCTGAACACTTCACTTTTGTGCTTCATAAAATAAATCCACACCTTCCTAGTGTAGTCATCAATAAACGTCACATAATAATGGCATCCACCAATAGAAGCAGTTTTGGTTGTCCAAACATCTGAATGGATCACTTCCAAAGGTCTTCTGCTCACCTTAGCATTTTTGGGAAATGCATGTCTGGCCTGCTTACCCATTTGGCATGCTTCACATACCTTTTGCATTCCCTCAACTCTGAATTTAGGCAAACTTGCAACAATGTTTTTCGTTTGCATAGATTTCAGCCTTTGTATGTTCACGTGCCCAATGCGCTTGTGCCATATCTCAATATCTGCAATGACACCTCTCCCATGCGCAAACATAGCAGCTTTCACCTCAGGCATATCAACATCCAAGGTGAACATTCTGCCATTTTTGTTGCCTTTCGCAACCAAGCGGCACTTATTTTTCAAGTCCTCAACAAAGCATCCATCAGGATTAAATCTAACCTGTAGACCTTGCTCAACCATCTGGCCTACTGAAACCAGGTTCTTAGTGATTTTTGGAACATGAAGTACATCTGCCAAGTACTTTGTTTTGCCATCCTGCATAGCCAATGGCACTTTACCAACCTGCGTAATTGGGTGCACAGTATCATCACCTGTTTCAACATAACCTGGCTTATCCAAATTTCTAACATCATGAAACCACTCACCATGACTGGTCATGTGGTTAGAGGCACCTGAATCAACATACCAAACATCATTGCAAGCTGCAGCATCTCCTGACATGGAGTTAACCATATGCTGCATCACAAAAAGGTGCTCATTTCTGTCGTCACCATGCCCACTTGATGATGCATAGTTGCTTTGCTGCAACTTCCCACTTTTGATGTCATTCTGCTTTTTATAGCATGTATTCTCCTTGTGTCCAGGCTTTCCACAATAATAGCATTCTGTGCTGCTATTTACTTGCTGGTTCCTTTGCCATGAACCACGGCCTCTTTGGCTCCCCCTGCCTCTAGAACTACCACGTCCTCCTCCATAGGACTGGTTTTCCTGTTGTTGCTGTTGGTTCTGATTTCCTGCACGGCCACCAAAACGGCCTCTTCCTCTACCCCTGCCTCTACCTGTATTCGAGTAGAAAGCAGTCTCTTGAGAAGTTGAGGTGGCTGAACCACCATTCCTTTGCTCTTCACTCAGCAAGAGAGCAATAAGTTCCTGAAAATCAGGAAATGTTTCACGGACTCCAATGGATGTCTGAAACTGTGCATAATCTTTCCCAAGACCATTCAAGGTCACGGACACTAAGTCCTCATCATCAACAGGTGCTCCAATGGAGGCAAGAGAATCTGCAAGGCCTTTCACCTTCAAGGAATACTCATTTATATTCAGATTTTTCCTTTGCACATTGTGCAACTCCTGCTTTAGCTGCATCTTTCGTGCTTTGGTATTTGTGCTATACAGCTTCACCAATGTATCCCATGCCTCCTTAGGCGTCTCTAGATCCTGTATATGCACAATCATAGAATCTGAAATGCTAACAGACAGCCAATACAGGCATTTTCTGGCTTTTTCATGCCATTCTTTAAAGGCCTTCAATTCAGCAGGAGTAGGAGCAGCACCCAAAACTGGTTCTGCAGTTTCACCACTGATGTACTCCCAAACTCCCTTTCCCATAAGGAAGTTTGTCATCCTGAACTTCCATGCTTGGAAGTTGTTCTTGTCAAGCTTCTCACTGACAATGGTAGACAGATTCTCAGACATTTTACAAATCACGAATTGCAACAGCAACCTGTAAACACAGCAAATGCCTCACAAGGGCAGATAGCAAAACTTCTGCAAAAAGCCTCACAGGGGCAGATCTGCAACACTGACGAAAGTGGTATTTCACCACACAGTCACTTCCTAGTGACGATTTTGCATCAACTGGCAACAGGCATGAATCCGCAACTCCCAATATCTCTGCACACAGGCATACGATGCAATTTCTGTGGCACCTTTCAACCGACTAGCCGCGCCAGCGAAAAACAGGGCCTTTTTCTGAGTGCCTGCGAAGAACTTGCGCCTTCAGAACGGGCCCAGAAACGGCCTCAAATCAAGAAAATAAAGTCACCAAGGGCTTTGCCCTGCCCCGCAGCATATACTGCGCTCTCGCCACACCGCGAAGGGCCTCTCAATCTGAAACAGTGCACTCCTGCACTTCTGGCAGTGCTACCTGCAGAGATTTGCTCCCAAACTCGAAATAGGAAAGCAACACTGGTCCTCTTACCAGGACACCACAAACTTGGCTTGCTTTCTTGAGCTCCTTACCACGAACAGGGCTCTGATACCATGTAAAGAATAAGGGAGAGAGATAGGAGACTCAAGTTCAGCTTTCTTCACAACACACAAAAGAGAGAGGACACAAGGTTGGAGGGTGAAGCCTTTCTTCACTTTTGCACACAACAACAACACAATACAAGAGGGAAATACCCTATATGTCAAACCCTAGAATACGTGGTTCATATGTGAACCCAAACCAAAAACATACGTGGTAATCTAACTACACCACGAGTACAACTAACATAGGCGGTGACATAAATGATAGTCATCCAGGAGATGTATCGTGGGTAGAGCTTGATATCTCAACAGGGAGGAGGTAGGGCGGGCATAGAGGGGGTTCGGGGGAGAGGGGCGGCACTACCTTGCAACACCGCAGGTCGGGAGGTAGGGCGGGCATAGAGGGGGGCGGGGCGGGCAGAGGGAGTTCGAGGGTGTGGGGGAGAGGGCACGAGCGGAGGGGTTCGGGGGTGTGAGGGAGAGGGGCGGCGTTGCCTTGCAGCCTCGCGGGTCGGGAGGAGAAGGGGCATGCGTTCGTAGAGGGGTTGGGGCGGGTGGCGGTGCTGGCAGGGCGGGGCGGCCATGCTGTGGAGTACGGTCGCATGCATCACTGCGGGCAGTGCTACACACGGAGGGGTGGGGGGTGGGTCACAGAGCTGCCGCGGGCTATGCTACATGCGGAGGGGTGAGGGGTGGGTCGCAGAGCCACCGCAGGGCGGCTGGGGGGGGTTTGGGTTGACACAGAGGGGGGTAAGGGGGAGAGAGAGAGAGGGGGTGCGGGAGAGAATGAGGGGAGAGAGGAGAGAGTGAGACAGAGAGGGGGGAAAAAAGGGAGAAGAGAGGAGAGAGAAAAGAGAGAGAGGGGGGAAGGGGGAGAGAGGAGAGAGAAAAGAGAGAGAGGGGGATGGGGAGAGAGGAGAGAGAAAAGAGAGAGAGGGGGAAGGGGAAGAGAGGAGAGAGAAAAGAGAGAGGGGGGGAAGGGGGAGAGAGGAGAGAGAAAAGAGAGAGAAAGAGAGAGGGAGGGTATGGGGAAGAGAAAGAGAGAGTGTGTGTTAGAGAGAGGTGGTGCTGTGGGAGGGGGGAGGTGGAGATGGAGGGGGAGGGGGGGTGGAGATGGAGGGGGAGGGGGGAGGGGGGTGGAAATGGAGGGGGAGGGGAGAGGGGGAGGTGGAGATGGAGATGGAGATGGAGGGGGAGGGGGAGAGGGGATGTGGAGAGGGAGGGGGAGGGGGGAGAGGGAGGGGGAGGGGGAGATGAAGGGGAGGGGGAGGGGGGTGGTGGAAGGGGGAGGGGGAGGAAGTGGTGGAGATGGAGGGGGAGGGGGAAGGGGAAGGGGGAGGTGGAAATGGAGGGGGAGGGGGAGGGGAGAGGGGGAGGTGGAGATGGAGGGGGAGAGGAGAAGGGGAGGTGGAGATGGAGGGGGAGGGGGAAGGTGAGGTGGAAATGGAGGGGGAGGGGAGAGGGGGAGGTGGAGATGCAGGGGGAGGGGGAGGGGAGGTGGAAATGGAGGTGGAGGGGAGAGGGGGAGGTGGAGATGGAGGGGGGAGGTGGTGGTGGAGATGGAGGGGGGAGGGGGGAGGTGGTGGTGGAGATGGAGGGGGAGGGGGAGGTGGAAATGGAGGGGGAGGGGAGGGGGAGGTGGTGGTGGAGATGGAGATGGAGGGGGGAGGGGGGAGGTGGTGGTGATGGAGGGGGAGGGGGAGGTGGAAATGGAGGGCGAGGGGGGAAGGGGAGGTGAAGATGGAGAGGGAGGGGGAGGTGGAGATGGAGGGGGAGAGGGGAGGGGAGGCAGAACTGGAGGGGGAGGGGGGAAGGGGGAGTGGAGATGGAGGGGGAGGGGGGTGGTGGAAATGGAGGGGGGAGGGGGAGGGGTGGTGGAGATGGGAGGGGAAAAAAAAGAGCACAAAAACTTGACAGACGGAAATCGAAAAGGAGGGAGAAGTGGTCACTTGAATGCTCTCCAAGCTTTCTCGATGTAACGGGATTGTTGTCGAACAATGGACGATGGGTGGAAGGCTGGGTTATCACTGCGAGAAGGGCTCGAAGTCACTTACAAATGCGAGGATGGGAGTAAGGTGTGGTCGATGGAGAGGGAGGAGTGTCTTGCGTGGGGCTCGGAATGAAGAAGAGAATGGAGACAAAAAGTGAAAGATGAAGAATGAGGGGGTGGAGTAGGTTTTTATAGGATTTGATTTTGGGTTTAGGGTTTAGGTTTAGGGTTTAACCCTAAACTCTTCTCGAGCCATAACTCTTTATGGAGAGCTCGGTTTGCTTTTCTAAAAAAAGGTAAAATGATCAAAATTGCAAGCTCTACGCATTCGTGTCCACTACCTAGCCTGATTGTATATCATGTGGCTTCTATTTAAGAAATAAAGAAAATTTCTTAAGGTAGTAACCCAAGGTTAATGCTTGGGGTTGATATGTTTGGCTAGAAATGGAAAAAAAATTTTACTCTCCTTGCCCTTGAGTGTTATGTTCGTGAAAGTTTGAACTAGTTTGTTGTTTTAGACATACCTACATATGTTTACTCACTACTTGAGATGCTAGTCTCCCGACAACAGTGCCAAATGTTGGCTCTTTCCTACTGCTTTCGTAGGAAGAGCTAGGTATTCTATTTTTGTAGGGTTTCGAGGCTTTTTGTCACCTACAGATATATTAGGATTGTCGGTTGTAGTATATATGTAGCTTAGGACCTCGAGTCGTGTTCCGGTGAGGGACGTAGGCATAAGTGTGGTAAGCAAACAAAGTGCATGCATGTGTTAAAGGAACGTAAATAATCTTTGTTGAGGTAATGAAGGTTTTCGCCTTCATTGGGGGTTGTAGGGTTTAGGAGGAGTTTAAGTATTCAAAAGGAGGTTCCAGGGTTTAGAAAGAGTTCCAGGGTTTAGAAGGAGGTTCCAAGGTTCAAAAGGAGGTTCCAGGGTTGAGAAAGAGTTCCAGGGTTTGGAAGGAGGTTCCAGGGTTCAGAAGGAGGTTCCAGGGTTTAGAAAGAGTTCCAAGGTTTAGAAGGAGGTTCCAGGGTTTAGAAGGAGGTTCCAGGGTTTAGAAAGAGTTCTAGGGTTTAGAAGGAGGTTCCAGGGTTCAGAAGGAGGTTCCAGGGTTTAGAAGAAGGTTCCAAGGTTAGGGTAGAGTACATGGTGGAGAACTCGTCTCCCTCGTAGATGATGGAGGTTTAAGGGTTGAGGAACAAAGGGTTTAGGGGAGCATAGGAGTGGGAGAGGAAGAAGGTGTAAGAGCATGGGGGAAAGGACAGAGAGGAGGGAGGAGGAGAAGAGAGGAGGAGGAGGAGGAGGAGGGAGGAGGAGGAGGAGGAGGGAGGAGGAAGAGGGAGGAGGGAGGAGGACGAGGGAGGAGGAGGAGGGAGGAGGAGGAGGGAGGAGGAGAGGGAGAGGATGGGTTGCAAGGTTGGAGGAGAGGGGAGGAGGAGTTGCAAGGTTAGGACATGCTTTTGGACGTGCAATGCAAGGAAGCATGGACACTTGAGACAAATCCTTGGAATATCAAAGTAGACTCAACACAATGCCCCAAAGAGTGTGGGCTTCATTCCATTATGGGGTATTTATACAAGTTGGAGAGCTTCTCTCTCTGCATGTAACACAAAGTCGTATCACAAAGTTGTAACACAAAGTTGTATCACAAAGTTGTAAAACATTCTCTCTCTACATGTAGAAGTTGTAACACAAAATTGTAACACAAAGTTGTTAGACAAAGTTGTTACACAAAGTTGTGTCAGAAAATCGTAACACAGAGTTGTATCACAAAGTCGTAACACAAAGTTGTATCTAGAAGTTGTAACACAAAGCTGTAACACAAAGTTGTATCACCTTTCCTTTCTACATAAGTTCATGTTGGCACAAAGTCAACAGCCAGCTAGATTCACTTCATCCAATTGAGAGAGGAATATGTGTGATGCTTATTTATGCTTGCTTATATGTGTTATCCCATTGGTTCTATGGCTCCTCTACGATGTTTGCACCTCTCTAATTGGGCATTTTCTTTCCTAGTAGTTCGTAGCTAGCAAGATGGTAATGGCCTCTACATTCTTTTCTGGTAGACTCAATCACCCCGAATTACTTCAAGGGCCTCTAATCTCCTTGATGAAATGTTCAATGGACTTTGAGTGCACTCGGTGTCATCCATGTCTATACGTTCTCTCACATGGTCAAATTATATATATAATTTTATTTATATGTAAGTTTTTTTTAAAAGTTGTTAACTTACTTTTTCCCTTTTGGGTAGCTTACAATGTTACCAAGTTGTTAGTTAAACCTTTACAACTATTTGTTTGGTCACTTTCTAATGATTTTTTATTTTTCTTTTAGAATTACTTTCATTTTAACTTTTTCCATCCATCTTTTATGTTTTCTCATTTTCATTTAGATAAAATTTTCTTGACTATTGATCTTATCATCACCATTTTTTCACTTACTCATGATTTTAAGTGTGTGTGTGTGTGTGGTGTGTTTGTTGTGTGTTTGTGTGTGTTTTTGTGTGTGTGTACATACGTATGGGTCTTAGACTTCGTTTGACTGACTTATGGAGAGAATCTCTACTTTTTATGCCATGTTTCACATTTCACCACTACTAGAAGATGCATAATTCCCTTGTTGCAATTTTCCATTCATGATGTCATTCTACTTTTTATAGTAGTCTTTAGCCATATGACCAATTTTACCACAGTAGTAGCATTTAACATTGTTGTTTGCATTTTGGCCTCTCTGCCATCCACCACGACCTCACAATGGACCTAGCAACCCGAGAGTGGGCTGCCCTGGGAAATGTTCCATCTACCCTCAGTGCGGTCATTCATGGGATGCCTTCCCGCACTTGCATGTAGCCTAGTTGGCAGTGTGCCAACTCGGTCCAGCCATCAGGCCACACATGGCCCCCATCTAGTGTCCAAACCAGGACCTACTGGATAATTGACCTACTCAAATGCCTTCTCCTCATATGGGGGGCTTATAAGTAGAGTTAGTTGGTTCCCACATAGTTGCACGAGAATGGAGCATTGATATCTAACACCCCCCCTCAATGTCCACCCGCAAGTGAACTTACTTTTTCGGTCCAATTCCAAGTCGATGAAGATACCTCTCCAGCAAGTCTCTTCCAAGAGCCTTTGTGAAGATGTCTACAGCATTCTCTGTAGTTGGATAGTACACCAAGTCGACCTCTCCATCCATGATGAGCTCATGTACAAAGTGATATTGAATATCAATGTGTTTTGTGCGAGCATGGAACACAGGGTTCTTTGCAATTGCTATGCGACTCTGATTGTCACATGATAACTGCGTAGGTTTGTTCTACACTGCACCCATGTCCCCCAAAATCCTCCTCAACCACACTACTCACAAGAAGCAAGCATGCTGATTTGTAATCAGCCTCAGTAGAAGAAATAGCAACTGTAGGTTGCTTCTTGCTGACCCATGACACTGCTCCAGATCCAAGTGAGAAATAGTAACCTATCACTGATCTCCTACTGTCCACGTCTCCTGCATAATCCGAGTCACAGAATCCGGTCAAGATGTTGCCCTTGGTATAGGTGTGCCTTTGATGTATTTTAGCACCCGCATTCCTGCCCTCTAATGGTTCTCCTGGGGCTTATTGGAAAACCTGCTTAGTACACCAATTGCAAAGCTGATGACCGGCCGTGTGTTGCACAAGTAAATCAAACTGCCCACAAGCCTTCTGTACTTCGCTTCGTCCACCAGTGGTGAATCCTCATTTGAGAGCTTCACGTCAACCTCCATAGGGGTACCAACTGTCTTGCACTCAGCCATGCCAAATTCCTTCAGTATCTCTCCAGCATACTTCAGTTATGAAATGAAGATTTGTTTCGACTCTTGCCAAACTTCAATCCCTAAACAGAAATGCATCTGTCATTTCAAACTCTCTTTCTAGCAAATGCTTTTTCTGCGAGATCTTCTCTTCATGGTTCCCTATTATGACAAGGTCGTCCACATAAAGGACCATGATCATACACTTGCCTCCTCCTCTGAAGATATACAAATTTGCATCAGATGGGCTCCTCCTAAACCCGTTTTGTAGAAAGTAGGCATCAATCCACTGGTATCACATTTGTGGGGCCTGTTTCAGCCCGTAAAGTGTCTTCTTTAGTTTACAAACTTTACCTTCTAAACTGGGGATCACAAAACTTGGTGGTTGTTCCACATATACCTCCTCCTTGAGTTCTCCATTCAGAAAGGCAGATTTTACATCCATCTGAAGCATGGGCCAACTTCCCTAGGCAGCTAAAGCCATATCCTTCTACTGTAGTTGTCGATCAGCATCATGAAGTAGTAGGAACCACCCAAAGCTTCTGTCTCCATCTTTTCGCAGAGGTCTACGTGAATGAGCTCTAAAGGAGCCTTTGCCCTGCTGGCCTCTTTAGGAAAGGGCTGCCGATGCTGCTTGCCCATCATGCAAGCTTCACATACATCGGGCAGATCTGTAATTTCTGGTAGGTCTGCAATCATTCCACTTTTATGCATCTCCTTCAAAAAACTAAGGTTTAGATGACCAAACCTCTCATGCCACAGCTTAGTGTTCTTCACATCGGCTCGAGCACTGAAAGCTGAGAGTTCATAGATGTTGTTGCACCATGTACCTTTACCAATGACCTTCCCTTGAAGATCCAAAATCTATGCACCATTCTTATCGAATTGAATTTTGAGGTCCCGATCTGTGATTGCAGAAAAGGACAACAAGTTCCTCTTGATATCTGGTACATAAAGAACATCAAACAACTGTTTTACAACTCCACCTAACTTGAGAGCAATCATACCTTTTCCTTTTGCTGGACATTTTGCATCATTGCTAATTGCTACTAGGATGTCATTCCCTACCGGCTATAGAGAGGTATACCAATCCTTCCAACTAGTCATGTGGCACGATGCACCACTGTTAATGATCAAAGGTTCATCCATAGGTACATGAACTACCTCTATGCAAATCTCCTCAATTGCTACAAACAGCTCTACGGATACTACCTGCACGCTGTTGTTGGACTCTTTCTTTACTCCATTCTTTTCATCTGCAATCTTCTTTCGGCATTCATTCTACTTGTGCCCTGCCTTGTTGCAATAGAAGCACTTGATCTTCTTCTTTCTCCTTTTATCATCAGAAGAAGATGGGTTACTAGAGTCCTTACCCTTACCTTTCTTTGATCCAGTCCAGAAAGCCGAATCTTCTCCAGTCCTTGTCTTTTGATGCATCTCCTCCTCTAGAACCATTGCACTGAAATCCTCAAAGTTTAGGGGCGGATTTTTGATCTACGTATTCGCTGTTGTTGGACTCTTTCTTTACTCCATTCTTTTCATCTACAATCTTCTTTCGGCATTCATTCTGCTTGTGCCCTACCTTGTTGCAATAGAAGCACTTGATCTTCTTCTTTCTCCTTTTATCATCAGAAGAAGATGGGTTACTAGAGTCCTTACCCTTACCTTTCTTTGATCCAGTCCAGAAAGCCGAATCTTCTCCAGTCCTTGTCTTTTGATGCATCTCCTACTCTAGAAGCATTGCACTGAAATCCTCAAAGTTTAGGGGCGGATTTCTGATCTACATATTCAGTGCCATAACAAGACCATTGTACTTTAGTGGGAGAATCTGTATGCACCTTCGTGCTAGATTCTCACTAGTGATGGTGATGCCAATCACAGTCATCTGATCGCGTAGATTCTTCACCTTGGTGCTGAACTTCTCTGCCGCTTCACACTCGAACAATTTCTCGTTTGCGAGTTGAGTCTCCAGATTCTAAATCTGTGTCTGACTTGTGGTCTCGTACTGATTTTTTAAGACCGTCCATGCCTCCTCTGCTGTGGTGACATGTTGAATTAACACCATGATGGAATCACTTACACTACAGACAATAGAACACAATGCATCTGCATTTCTTCTTGTCCACGTGAGAATCTCATCTGCAATTGGTACTATTTGTTGTCCTGCATTGGCTAGATCTGCAACCGCCGGCCTCACGTCCACCCCAATAGCAGTGTCCCAAAGCTCGTATGTGCTTAGGATGGTCTTCATCTTGAACTTCCAGAGTGGATAGAGCCATCCAACTTTTCAATATCGCCGATTGGTGGGATTCGCAGTCTTGCAGGCCAGGCCATCTCTCACAATTTGCAAGCAAACAGAAACACACTACCAAATCTTCTTGCTAGAGTCCATAAGCTCTGATACCATGTAAGAAAACAATACAATGTCTATGCTCAACAGATAACAGGATCTCATATGCAAGAGAGAAAAATAGATAGTATGGAGAATCAAAATCTTGATTAGTGTAGAACTGATACAATAGATGGCGCTGCCTCCCAGCCATGCGCTCCTGTGAAAGAAGCTTCAATGGCAAGCTAGAAACAGTAGAGGACAGAGGCTGGATGCTAAGGAATCAGGGTTGTTGTAGCCAGTGATGAAATGTGCTTCACGAGCTTGCTCTTATATAGCCACCAGTCGCAGTCGGTTAGGCTCAATTGGGTGACTGACCTAGTCCGCCCAAAACGGTCGACTAGGGTTCAGTCCCAAAATAGGCCACCGACCACACGATAGAACCGGTGCGCAAAATAGAGCAACTTACCTACGGTCTCTGTTTGGCTCATAGCCATCCGGGATCATTTGAGACTCCAAACGGGCTCCACAACCCGAGAGTGGGCTGCCTCGGGATATGTTCCATCTACCCTCAGTGCAGTCAGTCATGGGATGCCTTCCTGCACTTGCATGTAGCCTAGTTGGCAGTGTGCCAACTCCCTCTAGCCATCAAGCCACACATGGCCCCCATCTGGTGTCCAAACCAAGACCTACTGGATAACCGAGCTACTCAAATGCCTTCTCCTCATATGGGGGGCTTACAAGTAAAGTTAGCTAGTTCCCGCATAGTCACACGAGAGTGGAGCATTGATATCTAACAAAGATCACCAAAACAAGAGTAGAAGAGAGACAACGAGGATACACCAATGGACAAACAACAGTAATGGAATAGGACGGGTGAGGAACAAAGAGTAGAATAGATCCACAGAGGAGAACACCGATGAGAGAAAAACATGGCCAGAGAGCAAAACAGTGGAAGGATCCATAGAGAATGGTAGAGAACATTGATGTTTTTATCGAAGTTATACTTATATATTAATATAAAATCCTGGCAAAAGTTTATTAAGCTAGTTTTTTTAGTTTCACAATATTGATAGAATATAGTACACTTTTGTATATTTCCTTTTGACATTTGAAGTAAAAGATGTAAATCCTACCGAAACTTTAAAATTTTTCACATAAAACTTTTAAATCTTGGCGAATGTTTCAAGCATTTATTTTTATTAGGGAATAAAAATTTTCAATGTCAATATAATACTTTTACTTCTTAACAAAACTAACACGAAAAAATCATCCATGGTAGAGAAGTCAATATGAGAGGCAAAGTTAGCAAGAGGAAATGGAATAACTTGAACATCAACCTTAAAACCTTAGATTTTGAAGGCTAAAACTTAAACCTAATTAAGTACCAAAAATAATTGACCACAATACAAAGGAAAATGACTCATCTTGTAAGATTAGCAAAAATTGCACCTACTTTCCATAGACTAGTAGAGGCAAGCCCAAAAATGCATAAAAGCTAAGAAATGCAAGGACATGAAAGAATTGTAGAGTATGGAATTGTTATACAAGATCAAGGTCTAGGTGCTCAAGTGGCAAGTGGAGGCAAGCCCCATTTCCAGTGATGCAAGAAGGCCATCCAATGTGTATGCCAATGGATCGGGCAGTTGGTATGCACAACCCAACATATGGGAGTTAATGGGGCAAACCTTGAAGTGCTTAGCACAATAGTTGGATCTGCAATAGGGAGAAGAAGATGCCAAGTAGCATGACAGGGGAGGTACCATGTGGAATAGCCATAGTGGACAATGCACTCATGCAATCTCTCTCTCTCTCTCTCTCTTTTCTCATAATATAGAGATATATTGCCAAAATTAAGTTACAAAGGGCCACATGGACAATATGTAATGTCTTGCCTAATTCCGTTGTGCTACCATGGTCTCTCGAAGAACTTGCATACAATATAGAGCCATGTGATTTTCCACTAAACAAGCTGACCTTAAGGAAGAGACTTGCCACAAGGGGAGCCCTTTAATACGACCAATATGAGAGGAAAGACCAACTTGTGCATCCAAGATGAAAGCATTCCAAGTTAACCAAATGTGCCACAAACCTATCCATCTAAAATGTGCCACAAACCTATCCATCTGAAAAAGTGAAAGATGACTGATGAGCAAGCCATGTGGAAATTGATCAAATACCCAATTTCGCACCCAGAGAACATGTGTTCTCAATAGAAGCCAACTAAAAGAAATGAAGTCCCACACCTTCTTTTCCACTAGACATGAAATGAAAAGATGCGGGGAAGTTTTGAAACATGTAGTACAGAACTACCAGGAGCAATCCTCTTCTTTTGCAACAAAATCTCTCTCTCTCTCTCTCTCTCTCTCTCTCTCTCTCACACACACACACACACTTTGGCTCCATTGCCCCTCCCCTTTTACGTTCTTCAATAGTCATTTCTTGAGTCATATGTGACCTCTTGGTGTTTTTGCATGTTAAAATCCAATTTCCTACCAAGGCATAGCTTTGAAGATCTCTTACTTTCTTTGCTAAAACCACGCTACCTTCATAATGTAGAACCCATCCTTGACAAGGCACCCATGCAAACTCTCTCTCTCTCTCTCTCTCTCTCTCTTCTCATAATGTAGAGATATATTGCCAAAATTAAGTTACAAAGGGCCACATGGACAACATGTAATATGTGTAATTCTATTGTGCTACCATGGTATCTCGAAGAACTTGCATACAAGATAGAGCCATGTCATTTTCGAGTAAATGAGCTGACCTTAAGGAAGAGGCTTTCCACAAGAGGAGCCCTTTGATACGACTGATATGGGATGAAAGACCAACTTGTGCATCCAATATCAAAGCATTCCTAGTTAACCAAATTTGCCACAAACCTATCCATCTAAAAAAGTGAAAGATGGCTGATGAGCCAGACCATGCAAAAGCTGACCACATACCCAGTCTTGCACCCAGAGAGCATGCGTTGTCAACCCAAGCCATATAAAAGAAATGAAATCCCACACCTTCTTTGCCACCAGACATGAAATGAAAAGATGTGCGAAAGTTTCGAAACTCGTTGTACACAACAATGACGAGGAGCAATCATTTTCTTTAACAACTCTCTCTCTCTCTCTCTCTCTCTCTCTCTCTCTCTCTTTGTCTCTCTCTCTCTCTCTCTCTCTCTCTCTCTCTCTCTCTCTCTCTCTCTCTCTCTCTCTCTCTCTCTCTCTCTCTCACACACACACACACACACACTCTCTCTCTCTCTCTCTCTCTCTCTCTCTTTGGCTCCATTTCCCCTCCCCTTTTACCTTCTTTCATGGTCATTTCTTGAGTCGTATGCGACCTGTTGGTGCGTTTGCATGCTATAATCCAATCACTTGCCAAGGCATAGATTCCAAGATCTCATAATCACTCCCGTAGAACCATTCTACCCTCGCCCATCCAATCTTCATGACCACATGAAGTGATGTTTCTTACCAGCATCTCTCTATCCTCACTTGGATCATCAACTTGCTCATTTGTTATTCCAAGAAGGGGGGGGGGATGAGCAAGAGGAGAGCAAAGGCATGGTGGGTGATAAAGATGCGAATTTAATTTATCCTTTGCCTAGACTCACTTAGTGTCCCCTAAGGTTGGATGCTCTGAGCATCCATTTTTCTCTTGATCAAGCATCCACACCATGCAAAGTGTGGCTACGCAAGGTCTCAATGGGAATCACACATGGATGTCATTTAGAACCCTAACCCTAGTCAAAAAGGAAAAGCTTATCACATTGAGAATTGTCTCACACGTGGATGAGTTGAAAGGCACCTTTGAGAAAGCAGGAAAAACATACAACCCTTATAAAAGCCTTGTCTAACGCAAATGGATTCATCGATGTAGGTGTCATGCAAGCCATGCACAAAGTCCCTCTTTACTACCTACACTTACTTGCCTTGCAACTCTTGGACATGGCTAATATTTATGGTTAAATAATACTGAGTAATCAAAATACAATTTGAAGAAAGCTAGTTACCATTCTCATATCCTTAGCCTTACTCCTCCTTCCATCTTGCCTGCAGCCTTACTGCTCAAACTCTTCTTCCATTTTGCTCTCATTACCATTCTCCTATCCTTAGCCTTACTCCTCCTTCCATCTCACTCGAACTCTTCTTCCATCTTGCCTTGGAGTCTTCTCTCATTACCATTCTCACACTCGTCTTCCATCTCATAGCATTACTCTCACACTCTTCTTCCATCTCCCCTTACTCCCTCACTTTCTCTTGTTCCTCATTCTATCTTCTCTTAGCTCACCTCTTCATGGATATTTTTGAAGTCATATCCTCGGTGGAGGTTGCCATTAGTGGCAATAAAGATTGTATTGCAAAGAATGAGGCGAACAGAGAGTAACGAAAGAGACAATGTGCTCCACTCACCCAGGATGAAAAAGAGGAGTTCGCACTTCAGAAGCACCTAGAGAGGGAGGAGAGAGAAGAAATAAGTAGGTCTACTACCAAAATAAATAGCTTAATTTCATATAGGAGAGAACTAGTAGACTTTCTAAGTGAGGTTACTTCTTGTAGCACTCATCATGGTCAAACACGCACAAAGTTAGATGATAAAGCTATCAAATGCATTTTTTTTGGGTACAAGGGCTATAAGCTCTATAGCCCCACACGGGCAAGGTTTTTGTCAGTAGGGATATTGTCTTTGATGAATATTCATCTATGCCTTTGTTGGACTATCAAAAATATCCCATTGTGAGAGCGAAACTTCCACATACACAAGAGGTTGCACACTATGATGGGAACTCACTTGCTCGTAATACAATAGGTAAGATCGCTTGCTCTTAATATAACTCAACACTTCTAGTATATTAGTCCTTGTTCACCCTTGTGATCTCTTTTAAGTGTTCATCACCCCCACATGCCTCTCTCCCTTTTGCACACCCCCTTCCTCTCGTCTCTGCCTCTGCATCCTCCCTCCCTCTCTCTCTCTCCCATTTGCCCATGCATACCTCCCTCCTACTCCCTCCTACCCGCATGCCTCCCTCCCTCTATCTCTCTCTTTGTCTTTGTTCAACCCATTCGCCCCCCTCTCTCTTTCTCCCTCTCCCATCTGTGGCCTTCCTTTTCTCGGTCTCACAATCTCTCTCTCTCTCTCTTTCTCTCTCTCTCTCTCTTCTCTCTCTTAATTTTTTATGAAAAGTAAATATGAACTTAAATTTTCATACCTAGCTAAAAGTCTGGTAGATAGGAAGTATACTCTCTCTCCCTAATCTTCCTTTCTCTCCTTCCTCCTCCTTGCTCTCCTTGCTCCAATTGATTGAGATAAGAATGAAGGAAGGAAAGGAGACCTTTTTACAATTTTATAGGGCAAATTAAGATTTTCCTTACCTGTCTTCCTTGTTCTTTTTAATTCCTTTCCTTTCTCTCCTCTTTCCTTTTGATTTATAGGTAGTCTAATAAGAAAAATTATTTCCATATAATTTAATAAATAGGCTTCACTAATAGTCTACTAAGTGCAATTGCTCCTCACAACCACCCATCCATCATATCACACCTTTTTTAAAGGCATTGCAAATGACTCCTATTTTATTACCAATTAGATGAAGCATTGCTAACTACCCCCATGAGCATGTAAAAAAGTACATCACTTACACCCTTAGATCCATTTTTAAATTCTACGAAGCTTTCTTGAAGGCATTGCAAATGATGCCTATTTTACTAACAATTAGATGAAGGGTTACTAACCACCATGAGCATGTAAAAAAAATAAATCACTTACACCCTTAGATCCATTTTCAAATTCTACGAAGCTTTTGATTGGTAACAAGTGTCCTGCCCTTCTCGTTGCTTCTAATGGCCGATCATTTTTTTAAATTCTACAAACCATTCGATAGGTGACAAGTGTCACACCACCCCCTTGCCGCTTCTCACAGTGATCGATCGATGTGTGGCCTTAAGAATCCATGTCTGGAGCGGATTCTCTACTTACTTTGACTCATTAAGTGCAATTCTTCTTGACAGCAGTCCATCCATCGAATCAAACTTTTTTTAAAGCCGTTGCAAATAGCAAATGGCATCTATTTTACTAACAATTAGATGAAGCATGGCTATAAAACCACCATGAGCATGTAAAAAAGTACATCAATTACACCCCTATATCCATTTTCAAATTGTACAAAGCTTGTTATTAATGTGAGAAGTGTCCCCACCTCCCATCTCTTCTGGCGACTATTATCCTTTCAAATTCTACAAACCACCTCCTGTCACTTCTCACATTGGTCGGTTGTCATGTGACGTGACCCTAGTTTTGTCTCAAGAATCCACTTTCAGAGTCAATTCTCTAGTTCTTTTGACTCGTTGGCTTTGATCCTTCTGTCTAGCCTTCCCATTGCTTCTTATAGTTGATTGTCTTTTCAAATTCTTCAAACCACTAGATGGGTGACAAGTATCACGTCACCTCCCATCAATTCTAACAGATGATCATCGCATGGCCTCGATTTCCTCTCGCGAACCTGCGTCCGATCCAATTCTCAACTTCTATAGGCTCAATACCTTTTATCCATCTATCTGGATAACATTTTTATAAATATTCACATAGCCCTTCTTTCCTCCCCTCCACTTGAGGGCACTCGCATTGAAATGCCCATTGAGATGCCTTTTAATGGTACCCATGGTGCAATGGACATTCTTGCAATAAAATAATGCTAGACCTAAAATCTTTATACCATCATGTATTATCCTACAACCTATAATATTAAAATTTAATTTGTAGATCCTATTAGCTAAATGCTAAACATGAATCCATTAATAAGATCCTTATAAATTTGTATCACCATATGGAAATCCATATTTATCAATAAGACCCTTAAAAATTTGTATCACCATGAAACTTAAATAAAATAAACTAATTTAATAAAAAGTTAAATAAAAGAGAGTATTTTGATAAAAATTTACAACTAATAGGTAGATTAATGAAAAGAGACTAGTGTTCTTTATAGCTGTTATTACAGCTTGCTTGCAAAGGAGATGGCTACAGATTTTGGTCCTAGGATGGAGGTGATATTATGTTGCAAAGCAGAAGTAGTTGCATTTGCTACAATCCATGATAGTGATCCAAATTCTCTTTGTCACTTTAAAATACTTGGTGAAGATAAGGTGGCAGTTAGTGTATCAAAGATTCTTAGTGCACATGTTGAGCTAAAACATAACTATGGAGATATGGAAAAACTTGGAGATGTTATGCCTTATAATGTTTTCAACACATCATTTATTGAATGGGACAAAGATTAGACTTTTCCAACACACGTCATCTGGAATAGGTCGGGAATACAAAGTGCATCTCTTTGGATTTTAGTATGGAAGATATTTTGCAAGTGATATCATTTGCAAATAAGAATGTAGCAGAGGGTTAAGTGTTGGGGTTTGAACAAGTGGATCAATGGTCATTTGTGCAGATGAGGATTATGAAAGTTATTGATGATGGTATGGATGATAACACAACCTCATTGGATGGTCCCCATTATGAGGAAAGAAAGAATTTGAGATGAAGCATGCAGCTTTTGAAGATTCAAAATAGACATGGTTTTCAATGATAAAGGTAAGATATCCTACAATTTCAAAGGACTCAAAGAATATGCCAACGAGCCAAGCTTTGTCCCTTGAGACGTGGATGATTTCAATATACTCAACTATAGAAGTGACATCTTATCAAGAGTGGATGAGTTCATCGGTACTAAGAAAGAAAAAGAATTCAAAAGCGATGCCTTATTTGGAGTGGATGAATTCATGCATATTGAAAAGGGCAAGGACATCAAAAGTGTTATCCCTTCAGACTTAGATGATTTTAATGCAATCATCTATAGAAGTGATATATTACCAGTAGTGGATGAGTTTATTGGTATCAAGAAGGAAAAAGATTTCAAAAGCGATGTCTTATCTAGAGTCGATGAATTCACGCACATCGAGAATGGCAAAGATTATTGTTATCCCCTCAAACTTGGATGATTTCAATGCACTCAACTATAGAAATGATATCTTAACACGAGTGGGTGAGTTCATTGGTTCCGAGAAAGAAAAATATTTTAGGAAATGTCTTATACAGAATGGAAAGGCTACCCTTTTATAGTTGTTAGGTCAGCCTGGCTGATTTGGTCAATGTCGACCGTTGACCTTGGTTGGCCAATCATCAACTAGATCAGTCAAAAACATCAACATTGATGAAAGAAATCAACTCTGTGCTTTTTGTCCTGCGATGATATGGCATTGATTATTTGTTGATTGCTGATTGCACAAGGCTGCCTACATGGCTGTATCGAATGCTAGCATGGTAGTTGCCTTGGCTACCTACACTAGCACCAGCTAGCATGGCCACATGCTTGTGGATGCCTGTGGCATCCCGTTCTGCTAAAATTCAAACTAGGGTGTGAAGGGGGCTTCCCATCGTGCTAATGAAGGTGATTATTTGTGGATGCATGATTAATCTTGATCTGAATTCCTTGTTCATAAATCCGGAAGTGATCTCTTTGTCCTTGAAGCCTAATCTATATGAGCTAAATTCTCGAGTCTAGTGCTATATTGGCTGTGGATTAATGCTATAGGATGATGCTCTATGTGGTTTTCCTCAATGCATATGGGTGATAAGGATGGAGGAAGACTGGGTTTGAGAAAGGCATCATTGTCTTGTTGCAACCATGTTGCCTGCTGTAATCAGATTTCCTACTGTATGAATTTTTCTTGATGGTTCCGATCTTGAACCCGTTGAATGACTTATATCAAAGGTTGAGGTGGAGCACCCTTACTCCAATAGATGAACTTGGACCCATGTCTTGGGATTTTGACATCCAAGACTTGGTGCTGATAATCTCATCGGACTTGATCTGGTGCCACCATCGTGCTCCAAAGATTGTGACTGTTGCCTGAGTAGGTGCGACCTTGAGTGGCCAACTGTGTACCCACCTTGAGATCTTTAGAGTGGTTGAAGCTACCTACATGTTTTTCTCTATTTGCTTCCCTAGAAATACACCATTCAAGGTCATTGGTTCCATTGGCATAAGAGGCAACTGAGCCTTCTCAGTTGCTTTGGTGGAGATGATGTCCTCAAAACTAGCTGAGTCTACCAGGATAAGAACCTTCTGACCACTGATCTATCCATAAAACTGAAACATATTGGAAACTAATGAGGCTCCCCCTTCTATTGACCTTTAAGCTCCAGGATGACTACTGAGTTTGTCCCTGTAGTCTCTTGTCCATCAAGCTCCTCAATAACTTCTGAGGTTATTGAAAGCTATTGCTAAATTACTTGACGTGGCTCCTATTGTTAGAAGCTTCTGGTGATGTGGGAAATATTTCTTATTATGACTCCCAGCACATGACAATGTCCTTGACATAGAGTGCTCATGTCATTGTATACAAGTACCCACCATAGCCATTGCTATCCTTTGCTATCCAGCTCTTCTTCTACTGCCTATTTTCACCATCGCTTGGTGTGGAATCTTGGGACTTATTGACCTGCTTGGATACTTGACCTTTGTGCATGAGCTCAAAATTGTGGTATGCACACTTATAATCCCATGGCTTGAAAGTTCTGACATACCACTGGATGTTTGTATGCAGCCCATGGAGAAATTCACTCAGCTTCTGACTGTACTTTCTGACTGTACTCCAACTATGACTCTATAAATACATGAGTGAACTTATTGGCATAATAAATCATCATCTCGGTGTCTCCCTAGTGTAGCTCATAGAATTGACTCTAGAGCCTATCCAAGTATTGTAGCGGCAAGAATCGTGATCCAAGGTCTTTCACGAGCTCCGTCCAACTGTAAAGAGGTGCCTCCTCATGTGCATCATAGTGTTCTCTATGTCACTTGAGCCACCAGGTGACCGCCTCACCTGTGAGGTGCATCGGTGCAACGATGCACCACTTATTGTCCTTCGTAGGTATCATTGAAAAATAACTTTCAAACTAATTGAGCCAGAAGTAAACACTAAGGGTTCCTATTTACCATCGTACCATGTGAAGTTGAGCTTTCCTAGAAAGAAAGGCTTGGCTGAAGGTGGAAGCCTCTCCGTTTCTCCCCCCACTAGTTAGAGTAGAGAAATGAGAAGCTGTCAGTCCCGTTCTTCCTTCTCTTCTCGAGTAACACGTTCTCAAGCTCCTTAGCCTCTTGATCCTCGAGTCCCAGAGTTCCTTGGCTTCCCAACCCTGTCTATCGTGCTCATCTTTTCCTTCTTAAGCTACCCTTTCAGCTTCTCGAGCTTCCCGATCACATTCTTCTTTTTCTTCCCGAGCCTCTTAGTCATGTTCTTTTGTCTCCCGAGTGAGTCTTTCGTGCTCTTTGGTGACCTCACGATCTTGTTGCATCTCCTAAAGCTGGGTCATGCGAGTAAAGTGAGCCTTGGACTATTGTTGCTGCATCTACATCATAGTTTGTAACATGGTTGTCATCATGATGGTAAACATGTAAGTGTGTGGTGGGGGTGATGGTGGTGGTTGAGGCACTAGACCCTCATCCCCCCCTCCATTGGACTGCTCACTAGTGCTCATAGTATCCTTGCTGAATCTTGTCTGTGACAAAATATGAAGAGGGAAGAGGAGAAGAGTGGAGATGAGGAGAGAGCACACTACAAATGATTAACTGTACACTAGATTTAGTTGAAAATATAGAATATATACAAACCCATTTAAGGTTAGGATTAGGATTAGGACATCTAAGCCTTCCTTTATAGCACTCTATATGTGTCAGTGCTATGTACATGTAATCACATGATGTTGAGCATAACACCTTCCCTCAAGATCAACATCATGAAGTAAGCCTTCCCTCACGATGATGATTCTGGGGAATGAAAGGAAGACTGAGCATTACATTCCATCACACCCCTTTAATAGAAATGTCCTTCCTTTGTGTCAAACCAAGAGCTTATCGAAATTTCTCAAAAAGCTCTTTACCGAGTGGTTTGGTAAAGATGTCTACAACATTCTCTTTGCCATCACAATGCTATAGTGTGATGTCACCAAGTAACACTCTTTCTCTAATGAAGTACTCTTTGACATCAATGTGCTTTGTCCGAGAGTGGTATACTAGATTCTTGACCAATGCTTAAGCAAATTGATTATCATAGTATATTGTTGTTGGCTTTGATTCATCAAATGCACAACCAATCACAAAAAATCCCAATTAATTTGTATAGAATTCGCTAATTTCTGCTTTGTAAAAAACGAGGATGCTAAGATAAAGGGCAAGCCGAAAACTATGCCCGAACTCAAATCAGTAGCAATTTGAAATTTTATCACTAAGAAATACCAGAAGCACAACAAAGTGACAAAAAAAAGTCCCCTAGGATGCCCACTATACTCAAGGCAACTACTTACATAATCACAAATCTCATTTGCATTATGGCACAAAACCCTGCGTCCTTCAATTTGAAGATTTTCTAGCATTAATATCTTCCCCATCTAGTTCTTTTCAATAGGAACTAGAATAGTAGCAATGGACCTAATTCATGATCCTCAAACTAGTGAGAAACATCTAGTTCTATAAGAAAATATCACTGCCCTAACATTGCAATGCATGTAAGCGATAATATTCTCAGCTATTTAAACAGCAGAGAAAGCATTGCAAGCATTGTGTATATTTGACACTAAATTCATATCAATTCATCTGAGAAGGTTTTCAGTGTATTGAATTACTATGTAGATTGATATGAAGTCTCTGTTCTTAGTCTTTTTCTTCATCTTCCTTCCAGTATGACTCATCAGCAACATGTCCCACACCAGACCCCCCATTTCCACTGCCAACAACATCAGAAATGCCCACCATATCAGGCTTTCCCCTATTCACATCTCTGCACCCAAGCCTCTAGTCATATGCATGTCTTCTCTAGTTCCTAAATCAAGAAATCCTCTGATGCCACTAAATTATTCAATGTCATACCCTATTCTGTAGTTCATTTGAAGGTTATTGTTTTTATTGGAATAGGTATACTCATATATTCGTTCTGCCAAAATGTACATCAACCACCAAAACTTACATCAAAGCTTGGAGAATAGACTACATCTGGTCAGTTCTCCCTTGGCCTACATACTAACATACCAATACACTCTCGCCATAATACCAAAAAACCACATTTTGGCAGGACAAAATTGAGGGGCTAGCCCCCCTGTGGTAAACCTCATTCCTAAATCGCCAAAAATGGTGTGCAATGTATCATTTCAAGGTTATTGTTACCCCCTGTGGTAAACCTCATTCCTAAATCGCCAAAAATGGTGTGCAATGTATCATTTCAAGGTTATTGTTACCCCCTGAATTAGTCCCAAATTGTCCATGCATTGCCTATTGTTGATGATACTAGAGTTGCTGTTGTGCTTGATTTAATGCTGATAGTTGCTGTGGCGTACACTGAGGAGGACCTCTTCCAATCATGAGCGACTGTTGTGCCATCTACTGCACCACATGGTGATGAGTCATATACTAGGTCCCTGGTTGTAAAACTTCTATTGGTACCTATCATGGTTAAAAAAATAATATTACAAGGATAAGTAGGAATTCAAGCAACCTTGGCCTCTCACAATAGAATCAATGAATATTTATTTTTACTTTACACTAAAATATTCATGCCATGAAGATTAGCACTTGAGCATGCATAGGGGGAGGTTGAGGTTAAGAGTCAACAACAATAGCGAGATACATAAGCTTGGTCTACAGCATTGCTTGGAATTGAAGATGCTGAAGGTCATTGTATACCATTTTTCTTACTCAGACATTCAGCAAATCTCAAAAGAAGCAAGAAAGTTTAGTTAGGGGCTTCAATGCATGCACACAAGAGAGGAAATCAGTAAGAAGTGCTATATTACAACCATCCTTTGTAGGAGATGTGCACTATGCTTATGCCACACAAATGTTGAAATATACGGTCACTCAAAACACCAATAGATTAACCTAGACATCTTTCAGCATGCAGGGCTGAAGGCTGCTTCATTCCCAGTAAGCTCCCATGCTATCCATGAGAAAGATCCTTGCCTACACAAACGCTACAATCTCTTCTTCGAAAGGTATGTAAACATGCTCAGGATGGCTAAGTGAGATATGCTCAAGTGAGGGCAGGCAAATTCCCCTTATGTAAGGCAAAGAGGAGGCAATAAATTGGCCAACAATGGCTAGGTCCAACATACTGGTAAGCCCATTTAGCCTATAGCTTGCCGAAATTAATGTTCAACTACCTAAGCTGTGTTGAGATATCGAGCTCCACTCGTGATATGCCAGGGTGACCATTGTGCATTTATGTCACTGACTTGTTAGCTAGAGATGCGGTTGGTACACCGCCCATGAATAATAGCTAGATGACAGCTATCCTTATGTACTCTATTTCGTGGCTCAGTTAGTATGCCACCTTAGTTAGCTGAGTTTGACTTGAGACCCACATATAGGGTTCTTCTATTTCTTTGTACTGGAGTTCTTTTGGCTTTCACAACTAAGAAAAGGAAAACTATTTTCAGCCTCCACCTTTGTGTGTATTCCCCCATTGTGTATGTGAGAAAGCCGCAAGTGAGACTCCTTCCTTCTCTCCTACTATCTTCACATAGTATCAGAGCTTGGTTCGTGGTAAGGACCTCAAGAAAGCAAACTAAGTTCTTGGTGTCCTGATAAGAGAACCAGTGTTGCTTTTTTTTTTTGAGTTTGGGAGCAAATCTCTGCAGGGCCCATTTTGGAGGCGAAAGTTCTTCGTAAGCACTGAGAAAAAGGTCCTGTTTTTGCTATGCGACCACTGTTCTGCAGATCGGTGAAAAGTTACCGCAAAAATTGCATCGTATGCCTGTGCGCAAAGATATTGGGAGTTACAGAATCATCCTTATTATCTGTTGATGCAAAATCATCATTAAGAAGTGACTGTGTGGTCAAATACCACTTTTGTCAATTTTGTAGATTTGCCCTTGTGAGGCAAAAGCTGTGTTTTTTGCAGTGACAGAATATTTTGCAGTGTTCTATAATGGCGTCTGATTCTCTTTCACAGATTGTCATTGAAAAGCTTGACAAGAACAACTTCCAAGCATGGAAGTTTAGAATGACGAATTTCCTTATGGGAAAAGGCTATTGGAAGTTCATTACAGGAAATGAAGAAGAACCAGTTCTTCCTAATGCTCCCAATCAACAGGAAATGTAGGCATTTAAAGGATGACATGAGAGAGTTAGAAAAGTTATATACTGGCTGTCTATCAGTATTTCATATTCTATGATTGTGCATATTCAGGATGCAAGTATGCCAAAGGAGGCATGGGATACTTTGGCAAAAATGTACAACACAAATATGCAAGCCAGGCAAATGTAGCTCAAGCAGGAGTTGCACAATGTGCAGAGAGAAAATATGAGCATCAATGACTACCACATGAAGGTTTAAAAAATTGCAGATGCACTTCCATTGGGTCACCAGTGGAAGATGATGATTTAGTTTCTATGACCTTGAATGGTTTAGGAAAGGATTATGCACAGTTCCAGACATTCATTGTCGTCCGTGAAAATTTTCTTGATTTTGAGGAGTTGTTTGCTCTTCTAATTTCTGAAGAGTAGAGAAATGGTGGTGCATCTTCTTCAGGAGAAACTTCAAAAGAAACTGTCTTCTACTCAAATGATGGTAGAGGCAGAGGCAGAGGCAGAGGTAGAGTAGGCCGATCTGGAGACTGTGGTAGAAATCAAAATATGCAGCAAACTCAAGAAAACCAGTCCTATGGAGCAGGACGTGGTAACTCTAGAGGCAGGGGGAGTCAAAGAGGTCGTGGTGGATAGCAGAGAGGCCAAAATGCAAACAGCAATGTTGAATGCTACTACTATGGTAAAATGGATCATATGGCTAAAGACTACTATAAAAAGCAGAATGACATCATGAATGGAAAACTGCAACAAGGGAATTATGCATCTTCTAATAGACAGAATGATGACAAAAATGAGCATCTGTTTATGGTGCAACACATAACCAATTCTGTGACAAATGTAGAAGAAAGCAATGATGTGTGGTATGTTGACTCAGGTGCGTCAAACCACATGACAAGTCATGCAGAATGGATGCAGGATGTAAGAAAAATGAAAAGACCAGGATTTGTGGAGATTGGTGATGATAGTGCACATCCTATTGTGCAGATTAGTAAAATTCCTTTGTCTATGCAAGATGGGAAAAAGAAATACCTGTGTGATGTATTTCATGTCCCAAGTATCACCAAGAACCTAATTTCTGTTGGTCAAATGTGCAGGTCAGATTTAATCCTCATGGATGCTTTGTTGAGGATATGAAAAATAACGGTCGCTTGATAGCAAAAGGAAAGAAGAAGGACAGGATGTTTACGTTGGATGCAGACATGCCTGAACTGAGTGCAGCAATGTTTGCACATGGGACTGGTATAGTTGCAAATATTGATATCTGGCATAAACACATTGGTCATGTTAATGTACAGCGACTTAAATCAATGCAGGCCCATAATATTGTTGTAGGATTGCCTAAATTCAAGGTTGTAGAAATGCATAAGGTATGTGAAGCTTGTCAATTTGGAAAACAGGCAAGAAAACCATTTCCTAGACATGTTCAAGAGAGTAAGAATCCATTGGAATTAATCCACTCTGATGTGTGGACTACTAAAGCTGCATCTATTAGAGGCTGTCATTATTTTGTCACTTTTATTAATGACTACAGCAGAAAAGTTTGGGTGTATTTTATGAAAAAGAAAAGTAAAGTGTTTGGGCATTTCAAAGCTTTTAAAGCTATGGTTGAAAAAGAAATAGGCCTACAAATAAAATGCCTAAGGTCAGATGGAGGGGGAGAGTACCTCTCAAATGAGTTTGCAAGGTTCTTGCAGGAGCATGGCATAAAGCAGCAATATTCATGCAGTCATACCCTACAGCAAAATGGACTTGCAGAAAGGAAAAACATGCATATTGGAGAGGTATCTCGGGCCATGCTAAATAAAAAAGACCTACCAGATTATTATTGGGCTGAAGCACTTGCTACAGCAGTTTACATAATGAACAGGATTCCCACTACAGCAATATATGGCATGACACCAGAGGAGATGTATACTGGTAGGAAACTAGATATTTCTCATTTGAAAATTTTCTGTTGCATTGCCTATGTTCATGTGCCAGATGAGTTGAGGTCCAAGTTGGATCCAAAAGCTGAGAAGTGCATCTTTATTGGTTATTCTCTGCAGCAAAAAGGGTATAGATGCTACAACCCTTCTACTCGTAAGTTTACAGTGAGCAGAGATCTTGTTTTTGATGAGATGAGCAACTAGTATAAACCTATAAATGTGATTGATGATGTAGATGCACAAAATGGTAATGCTACACAAAATTCACAGCGGCAATCACAAAATATTAGTGGACCTATATTGTCCTCTAGCAGTGGTTCATTTACTTCGCCATGGACATGCAGATTGAGATCAGGATCTCCTCAAAGCAATGCAGATAGTGGTATGCAGGTATCACGAAAAGGAAAAGAGAAGGTACATCAGCCCATGTTTGATGTGAATGCAGGTCACTCTTATGTCGATGGTGAATCCAGTGGCTCAGAACAGAGCATTAATGATGAGTTGGGTATTCCTTCTATTGTTACACCTGGAATAATTAAGACCAGGGATGTTTTGAGAGCACCTGGAAGTGAGCCTATTTTGTGCAGGTCTACCAGAGCTAGGTATCCTGTGTATAGGCTAAAATATGATGGATTTACAGCCATTCACTATGCCTATATGGTCAGCCATTCACTATGCCTATATGGTCAAAGTGATATAGGAACCAGAACCCACTTCTTTTTAGCAAGCCATGGGAAAAGAAAAATGGGAGAAAGCCATGGATGAAGAAATGGATGCCTTGGAAGCAAATGCTACATGGGAATTGGTGCCTTTGCCTAAAGACAAGAATGCAATTGGCTGTAAGTGGGTTTATAAGGTGAAGCACAATGCAAATGGTTCTGTGAACAAATAAAAGGCAAGATTAGTTGTCAAGGGGTATGCACAGTCATATGGCATTGATTATGAAGAAACATTCAGTCCGATTGCAAGAATGGCAACCGTAAGAGCAGTCATTGCTATGGCTGCATCAAAGGGATGGTCTTTACATCATACGGATTTAAAGAATGCCTTCTTGCATGGTGATTTGCAAGAAGAGGTCTTTATGGAGCAGCCACCAGGTTATGTTCATGATGTTCATCTTGAGTTTGTTTGCAGGTTGAAGAAAGCCTTGTATGGCTTGAAGCAAGCACCTAGAGCATGGTCTAACAAGATAGGACAATATCTCATCACTATTGGCTTTTAGATTTCCAAGGCAGATTTCTCACTTTATGTGAGAAAAACAGAGAAAGGTATTATGCTACTTGTCATTTATGTTGATGATTTGATCATCACAGGTGATAGTGATGAAGATATCCTTCATGTGAAAATGCTATTGAAGCAGAAGTTTGAGATGAAGGATTTGGGAGAGCTGCGTTATTTCTTGGGCATTGAGATGATTAAATCACCGTGGGATACGGCTCTTGTAGAGGCAGTATGGATTGGACATGCTGTCCAAATATGAGATTACAGGCTGTAAGCCTATTTCAGTTCCTTTGGAGTAGAATGTGAAGCTGAGTGCAGATGCAGGTGAGCTTCTGGAAGATCCTACTATGTACAGATGCACAGTAGGAAGTTTGATTTATATGACTATTACTAAGCCAGATTTGAGCTATGATGTTGGGTTGGTAAGTCAGTTTGTGCAGGCTCCAAGAAAACCGCATTTGGATGCGGCTAGACGCATACTTAGGTATGTGAAGTCCACATTGCAGTATGGACTATTTTATGAGACGGGGGTTCAGATACACTTGCATGGATACACTAATGCTAATTGGGCTGGTAGTATTTCTGATAGACGATCTACCAGTGGATATGTGTTCTCTTTTGGGAGTGCTACAGTCACTTGGACCAGCAAGAAACAGCCTACAGTTGCCTTGTCGAGCACAAAGGCTGAGTATAGGGATGCAACAATGGCTGCATGTGAGGTAGCTTGGTTGCATAAGCTACTTTATTATATCCATCAGTCTACAGATGGGCGAGTTGTCATTTATTGTGACAACATGAGCAGTATACACTTGGCAAATAACCCAGTCTATCATGCTAAACACTTATTTCATTAATTTTGGACTTGTCAATGTACAAATTCATTTTTACATATACTTTTGGACTAGTTTTCAGATAAAATTTAAGAAAAACCCAATCTTCAAAGCACATATAAAAACATAAAAACAAGCATTTTTTTATATATTTTTTAAGGACATGAAACTAAAATTATAAAATTTAACGCAGCCTAGATAAGTTACATGAAAAAATAAGATTCGTTTTGTAAACTCTCTTAATATTTAATGGTGTTAATAAACACCTTCAAAAGTTAAGCCTGAGATAAGTTACACAAAAAAGAGTGGTCCATTAATTGTAAACTCACTTTATATTTATAATAGTGTTTAGGAAACACTTTCAAAAGTTACAAGTGGAAGTAGCAAACTCTCACAATATTTATAATTTAGGTGTTTAAAAACACCAAAAGTTACAATAAGACTCTCATTGGAAGGCAAATTACACCAAAAGTTACAATAAGACTCTCAGTGGAAGGCAAATTTATTTTCAAGACTACAGCCATTCAATTTGATGAATTTTCTATTTTCAAGTCCTTAGCCTAAATTCAACCCATTCAAGAGCTGAGCTCATCTCATCCTCATCGATGTAGTTAAAATTATAGAAGAGAAGTAAGGATTGATGAATTTTCTCTTGCATAACACTTTGTTTATTCCGAATGGCTTGCGCTTCCTCGGGGGAAAATCTTCCATAACGAGCCACACGCGAAGATATCTCACTTTGAAAGTCTATCAACTCTCTCCTATATGACTGCAATTTATCTATTTCAGTAGTAGCCATACTTATTTTTCTTTCCTCTTCCTTCTCTAGGCCCTTCTGACAAGCAAAGTCATCCTTCTCGTACTGGGTTAATGGAGTTGGATTTTGCTTTCTCTCCTCTCTCTTTCCTTGGTTCTCGGCAATCCATTCTTTGAGGCTGCTAATGGCTTGCTCGACAGAATCGATTACCTTAAAAAGATCCATAATGGCTGCAAGATGAAAGGAGTATGCTTGAGAAGAGGAGGTAAGGCTGCGGGCAAGATGGAAGGAGCAAGCTTGAGGAGAGGAGTAAGGTAAGAAGAGTAAAGTGGAAGAAGTGTGGAGAGGAGTAAGGTAAGAAGAGTAAAGTGGAAGAAGTTTTTGCTGCGGGTGAGATATAGAAGATGAACGAGGTGAGGAAGGTAACGAGAGTGAGGAAAGATATAAAAGACTAACGAGGTGAGGAAGGTAACGAGAGTGAGGAAAGATATAGAAGACGAACGAGGTGAGGAAGGTAACTAGAGTGAGGAAGGTAACTAGAGGAGATAAGGCAAGATGAAAGGAGTATGCTTGAGAAGAGGAGGCAAGGCTGCGGGCAAGATGGAAGGAGCAAGCTTGAGGAGAGGAAGGAGCAAGCTTGAGGAGAGGAGTAAGGTAAGAAGAGCAAAGTGGAAGAAGTGTCTGCTGCGGGTGAGATATAGAAGATGAACGACTACTAGCGGGCAAGATGGAAGGAGCAAGCTTGAGGAGAGGAAGGAGCAAGCTTGAGGAGAGGAGCGGGTGAGATATAGAAGATGAACGACTACTAGGGAATGAGATATAGAAGATGAACGACTACTAGGGAATTTATAGAACTACAGATGCAAGACCGTAATGCGAGATGACTAGATGCAAGATCGTAATGCGAGACATTATAAAATAAAATGATGGGATGCAAGACCGTAATGGGAGACATTTGAGACATATAAGATAGTGATAGTACATTGAAATCTATAAAGTAAAATGATGGAACACAGGAATGATATAATTAATAGAATCTCATCATGAAGAGCAAAGTGCAAGAAGTGTCTGCTGCGGGTGAGATATAGAAGATGAACGACTACTAGGGAATTTATAGAACTACAGATGCAAGACCGTAATGCGAGATGACTAGATGCAAGATTGTAATGCGAGACATTATAAAATAAAATGATGGGATGCAAGACCGTAATGGGAGTCATTTGAGACATATAAGATAGTGATAGTACATTGAAATCTATAAAGTAAAATGATGGAACACAAGAATGATATAATTAATAGAATCTCATCATGAGATACTTGCTGTACATAATAAATGATAGATTTTGAGTACATTGAAATCTATAAAATAAAGTGATGGAACATAAGAATGAATTAGACTTTCAAAAAAGTAAAACCTAATGTATTGTACATAATAAATTAGACTTTCAAAAAAGTAAAACCTAATGTATTGTAATGAAAAAATATCATAAAATATCCTAATGTATTGCAACATTTAACATAAGTTTTAAAAACACTATCATTAATCGATACAAACAAGATAAAAATCTTCAAGGACTCATGTTTCTTTCTACATGTTTTACAACTGAATAGAGTCTGATGAGTTCTCTTGAGGCTGTGATTCTCTAAGAGTACATTGAGTCTCTACTTGTGTGGATGGTGTACATTGAGATTCTACTTCTGGTGCAATCGGGATAGACTTAATCTCTTCCTCCTTTACAAGATGTGATGTTGTAGATGCACATTGAGTCTCCACTTCTTGTGTAGGAAGAATGCATTCAGTCTCTAATTCAAGTGGTTCTTCATTGAGTCCATCATGTTGTTTCCCAATGATAGCAGTTAGATAGTGAACAGTCTTAGCCACAAAATCTTGTAGCTCGAGCTTGGTATATGCTTCTATGGAGACATGTTCAAAAATGTCATTGAGATACAACATGAAGTTGTACGCAATTCTCCACCCACTACTAAACATGTCCTTTTGGTCCACTGCGAGGCGTGTCTGGAAATTTGGTTGGTCTTGATGCTCCCTGATTTTCATAATCGCAGAAACTAACTTGTTTGCAGACCTGTCCATCATGACATATGACAAAGTAAATTTGTGTAGTAAATAGTAACTTGATGCATGTTCATAATGATATGATAAAAGAACACTTACTTGAACACCCCGTGAAAGCCTGTAATTGAGTTGACAAACCAACAATGGTTGTCATCAAGGTCCCATACTATAAGGCTCCAATGTGAACTACATCACCAATAAAGAGCGATAAGATTTATCACAATATTAAGTATTAATTGACACAATATTGTAAATAAGAGAGTAAAAGAAAGATTGACACCATACTTACTTCTCATAGTATGGCATAAAGACAAGTAGTATGCCATCCAAGTCTAAAGGTTGTAGAATTGAACAAACATCATCTACTGTCTTCTTGGTATCACTAAGTACAGCTGAAAGAAGAGAATCGAGCATACAGACGCGATTCTGTACTGATCTAGGAAAATGAGATATAACCGTACTGCAGCAATAAATAAACAAATGTTAGAAGCAGATTGAATCAAATGATTGAAGTATCAAGTCAAGAGATGTTCATATCAAACCTGAGGATGGCCATCATGACTTTGTCATTAGCCTCTTTCAAAGGGTCGGAGAGGATTGTAACTTCCTCGCTACCAAAAGTCAAAACACGAGGTTGCTTGCTAATGATGACCTTAACCTCAGAAGAGCTCCCCATTTCGTCCAATACAGCGGTTACATCAGGACAACTTATGGGCGTAGCAACCAATGTTTCCTCTGGATGCTCCACCACGTTATCAATAAATGCCTTAATGATAGATGACATAAATGCCTGCAGATGCAAGTCTGTATATGTGGACAATGAGGTTTCACCGCCTCTCAAATCAAAAATTTGAGCAAGGAGCAAGAAGCAGTTATATCCAACTCTCCACCCACAACTGTGGTCATCATTCTGCTTCGCTGCAGGGCATGTTACATACTCTATTTGATCTTCCAAGTCACCCTCCATTTGCATAAGTGCATCTATAGCACTTACCAACTTTCGAGCAGATCTACACATCAAAATAGAAAACATAAATGAATGTGTGTATTGCATAGGATGCATCTCATTGACATAATTATGACACAAGTAGGTTATACTTACTCTGACACACTGCCATGGATAGATGCTATTGAATTGACAAAGAAGCATTGCTTGGCTAAGATGTCCACAATTACCAAGCTCCAATGCAAGCTGCATTATCAATTAAGAATAATTATTATTCGATATAATCCTCCACAATGTAAGAGATAAGCTAGGTAGGGATTGATACTCACTCTTCGTGATATGCGGTAAAGATAACTCGCGCCGCAGTCAAATCAATAGGTTGCAACCACTTAAAAATGTCATCTATGGTCTTCTCCTTATTGCTAAGTACACTAGAAACAAGAGGATCGACCATATATGCACATCTTTGTATATATAGCGGAAGCTGTTGTAAAACCATACTGCAATAAAAAGAAAAGAATATTAGTTCATTTGATCCAATGGAAATACAAAAGCATAAAGTCAGTAAAAAGTTTGTGTCAAACCTGAGGATGGCTATTATAACCTTGTCATTGACCTCTTTCTTGAAGTTTATGAGGATTGAAATATCCTCTTCATCGAATATAAAAGTAAGAGGTTGTTCTCGAACTTGAAACCTAACTTGAAATGACTTCTCCATTTGCTGCAATGTATGATTATTTTCTAGAGTCATCCGATGGATAGCCAGAGCAGCTTTGCTTTCTTGAGATGAGCTTTCATGATTCTCTGCTCCAACTATGTCCTCCTCATCCTCCTCCTCTCCCTTCTCCTATAAAAGGATAAAATAATTATGAGATTCAAAATTTTAAATTAATTATAAATTTAAAAAGACCTTTAAATGAATAAAGAAAATTAAACATAAGTCTTCATACCTCTACATATCTTCGTGGTCTTTTTATGTAACCTTCAGAGGCAAGGTCAGTGTCATATCCATCTTCCTCTGCTTCCTTGCTATTGCTGGTATCCTCACTATTATATCCAGAGCTTTGATCATTTTCATCATCTTTCTTGCTCTCATCGTACATGATCTGCTCTATGTCATCCTCTTCATGTGAGATCGGACCTTTCTTATCAAACTTTATTGTGAGAGAAGCCACGGTATCAAGGTATTCCAAGCAAGCAGGGCTCTCAATAATATTTACATTGTGTCCTTTTCTGATAAGAGCTTCGAACAGATGTCCCATTCGGCACAATGTGACTTCCCATCCAGGCGGTAGCAAAAATTCCATCATACTAATTAAAAGATCAGCACTTTTTGCTGGCCTTTCATAGTGATTTGCATTGCGATGGAGGGGACTTGGAGCTTCATGCTCTTCCAGCAGTAGTTGCAATCTCTTTGCATTCCCTCTTATATTGTTTTGTAAGGAGTGATCATTATAAGGGCTCTTCATGCACAAGAAAAAGGTTTCCAGACTCTGTATCTTGAGACCGCATTCTCTCTTGTCCCTTTTTCTTGAGTATATCCCATTGTAAATCTTGAGCTCATTGCCATATTGTTTTTCTAGGGTAGCAGACATTTGTTCCTTGTCATCTTTATCAGCAAATATGACTATATTACATTGTCCCACTCTACCAATGGTGGTATGTAATATTCTGTCAAGGAGTGGACGGATGTCATCCGCTGATATTTCATAGACAAAGAAAAGCTGAGGTCTCTCCCAAGCAGTGTCGTCGGACAAAAAATCACTCAATGAAACTCCCTTGCACTCAACACTCTTTCCAGACTCTGAAATGATTTCATGTATGAAATAAAAGCCCTTGTTCAAAGTCTTTTCTTTTCTGAGAGTGTGGTTATTGATGACTTTTTGTGCATATGCATACACATTTTCCGGAATGTCATTTCTCATAGAGGGAGTAATTTCAGATCCATCATCTTCTACCTTCACCCATTTATGCGCCCAAGCCTTCTGTTTAGCTGACGGTAAAGCTGATGCCATCTGCCTCACAATGTTATGATCAATTTTACATTGGCTGATTGGAATATTTTTTTCTCCCAATAAATATTCAATTGCACTCTTTACTGCATCACGCTTCACCTGTTGGATGATGTTATCTTCCATGCAATGATCTTTATCCTTTTTGCCAAAAAACCATTCTTTTGACATTAATTTCTCTGCAGCAAGACTTGCGTATTTATCTGGTAGGTTTCTTAAAGGCCTCCACATCCGAGCTGTCATCTCTTTTTTCTCAATCTTCTTTGCCTTCTCTTTAATCAATGATGGAGCCTCATATGTAACATCTCCTTTCTCACATGCAAGACACACGTCTTTGATCTGATGAAAAACTTCATCACTACGGAAAAGTATGCTTGTGTAGTCTTGATACCTATCCCTTACTGTCTTGAAGCTTGTAATCACCTCAGCTCTTTCCTGCTTTCCCCTTGGTACAATGGCACTCAAGCATGTGTAGAAGTCAACAAGATTATCCGCTTCCACTTTAGTTGCAGTTCTTTTGAGAGTGGTCAAAGGAGAATTAAAAGTTTTCCATATGGTCCTAGCTTTGAGCAACATCTCTGAAGTGGAGGTGATTTTTCGTAGTGCATAAATGTCATGATTAAGTCTTTCCGACTCAATCAAATATTTCTTCTCGTTCTTGAAGATACAGATGCATGCAGAATAGTAGTGAAATTGAGGCACACTCGCGAAAGTTTGATAAGTAATTTCTCCTTTCTTGTATGCATCTCTAGAGCGCTCATTACAAGCATAGGCATAGTGCTGACCATCTATTGCCTCAAATGTACAATGAGCTAAGAAATTTCTCTTGGCATCCCTTATATGTCGTTCTGGATCATTCACTGAACTCTGTCCTTCTTGAAGTGAGGGAACTTGTTTTCCGAGGAACTTAGTGAATTGCATCTCAAAATCTATAGGTTGAGAGAAATTGATGGATTGACTATAATCTCCCATGACTGGCCAAAATGTTCTTGGACGGAGTACCAAATTAGAAACAACTGGTTTTTTTCCATCAATCAAAGCCTGAAAAATCTTTTCAGCATAGGCTGTATCTAAGGTCCTGCTGTTGGTGAAGACACTTGCTTTGACCACTGATGAAGCATGTATAACTTGAGTCTTCTGGCCCCATATATATCCTGGATCCTCATCTGTCACAGCCTCATTCAAGCGAAGATTTAGGTTCTTCATTGATAACATTTCTGCTTCTAGATCTGACTCCATTTCAAGACCCTCCGCATCCTCTTCATGTTCTTCCTCTTCTCTTCTTTGCCCTTTCTTTGTATATGAACGACCTCTTTTTCCAGTTATAGGACTTGGAACTGTAGCTCGTGAAGTACTTGCCTTTTGCATTTGACGTCGAGGTTTATTTTTTAGGGGCTCAATGTGAACTGCTTTAGATCGCCCTACTTCTTCTTCTATTGCCTCGACTTCAGGTATACTTAAGGGCTTCACTTGTTCTGTTATTCCATCAACTTCATGAGTTACACCATCTAAGTGAGTAATACCATGAACAAGAGATGTGTGTGCATGTCCTGTCTTATCTGATGCATGTCGTGTCTCACTCAATTCAATTTCTGTCTGAGATGCATGTGCATGTCCGGTCTCCACCAATTCAATTCCTGTCTCAGATGTAGATCCCTTGTAAGCATCCACGTGTACAAGACCCTCATCCATTGCTACAATGTGTTCTGTCTCATCCACTCCACTTCCTCTCTCATTTGTATTACCATGAACCAAATCTACATGGCGTGTCTCATCACTTCCTTTCTCATGTGTGGATTCTTGCACCTTAGGTCCCTCCAATGAAGTTGAACCTTGTTGGATGACACCCTGAAAGTATTCAAGGATAATCTTTGACTGCATTTTTCTTGCTTCCTCAATGGGAAATTCCTCCCACACATGTTGAAGGATCTCCAATGCAGGAACCAATTCAGGAAATCTAGGTGCTTTTGGCGGCGGCATCACAAAGTGCATTGCATCTTTCTTAGAAAGAAGAAACGATCTGTTGCTCATTCTTGACTTTGTGTAAATCATCATTGTAGTGCTGTCTTTTTCAATTTTTATTCCTACTAAGGTGCCCCCTTGAATCAAATTGCTCTTGGAGAAAGATACATTTGATGCGCACTCATCTTTCTCCAACTCTCTCTTTGTCATCACTAGAATGAGATTTCCTTTACTTAAGACCAAGAACCATGCTTTCTTTGTTGTGTCAACAACTGTCCAGTTTGTGAAGTCCTTTGGGGCATAAATTCTTCCATTGTATTTCAGTGACATACCATTGACAAATGCTGTAGCCTCAAGATCCATCCTGTATTCAAGCACAACACAAATTTTAAGTACTTTGACAAACTACAATTACTTTGAAAAATCAAAAGTACAATGAGTCCCATTAATACACCTCCAGTTTGTATTCTTCCCAATCATATAAGTATCAATTTCATGCTTTGGGAATAGCCTAAAAGGCTTTACAAGGCTTAGAGCATAAATGCTTTGGGAATAGCCTAAAAGGCTTTACAAGGCTTAGAGCATAAATGCTTTGGGAATAGCCTAAAAGGCTTTACAAGGCTTAGAGCATAAATGTGAAAAAAAATAAGGATTTACAATGATCTCTGAATACAAATTTGAAGTTTGTCATATATAAGTACAAAATGCTCTGTCAACTCCCGCAACTGATATAAGTGTAAAATGCTCTGTCAACTTCCACAACTGTAATCTGTCATGTCCACTGATACAACTTTCAATCATCTTGAAAGTTTAAAAACCTTAATCGTTGCTTAAATGGTAGGGTTGTTGTGTCTGTGAAACCGAATGTGAATGTGAACGAATGGACTGACTCCGATTAGGAACTAGTCGGGAAATTTTGAGCATGGCTTTGATTGGTTTTTTTGGAGTTCTCTCCTCTAAGGACAAACTAATCTATGCTAATCTAGACTACACCAACCGTCGAAGCGAAGAAAAGCAAGAAATAATTTCTTTTCCATTGTTCTTTTTAATATCCTTAGGTTGCGAATTAAAAGCAAAAAATAATCTTTCCATTATTCTTTTTAATACACTAAGGTTGTGAGTTTAAAAAAGATAAAATTTATATTTTATCTTTTTTAAACTCACACCCCTTTCTCTCTCTCTCTCCCCCCCTTCTCTCCCCCCCTTCTCTCTCGCTGCCGCCCTCATCCTCCCACCCCACCTTCCCCATTCTCACTCCCACGCCCACGTCCATTCTTTCACCTTCCCCATTCCCACTCCCTCTCCCACTCCCATCCTCCCACCACTTTCTCTCTCTCTCCCCCCCCATTCTCTCTCGCTGCCGCGGCAGCGACCCCCCCTTCTCTCTCTCTCTCTTCTCCTTCTCATTTTAAAAAAGATAAAATTTATATTTTCAAAAACTAATTTACTTACAACTCATAAGAATTGAACATTCACATTATCCTCCCACCCCTTTCTCTCTCTCTCCCCCCCCATTCTCTCTCGCTGCCGCGGCAGCGACCCCCCCTTCTCTCTCTCTCTCTTCTCCTTCTCATTTTAAAAAAGATAAAATTTATATTTAATTTACTTACAACTCATAAGAATTGAACATTCACATTAATAAGAAGTTAAAATCTTAATAAATTTGAATTTATATAATAAAAACTATAAAGTAGTTTAACTTAAAGTTTATGAAAAAATAACGTAAAATAAAGAAAACAAGACTTAAAATTAAAAATTTAATATTTACCTAGAAGAATATATTAATTCTCCCTAAAAAGAAATAAATTAAAGTAATAATAACGAATATTCTCCCTAAAAAGAAATAAATTAAAGTAATAATAACGAATGTAAGTTAAACTACTTTTAAAATTTTAATTTAAAATGTAATAAAATTAAAATTATACTCTTTATATTCCAAAACAAAATGCATTATAGTCTAAATTAAACTAGTAAATTAAAAATGAAAGTGAAACTCATTTTAAATTCAAAAACAAAGAAAAATTTAAAATTGAAGTTTCTACAAGTTTTGCTTTTAGCATACATTTGTCTTTTCATATCCAGGGGTTTGTCTTTTGAAACACAAGGTTGTCTTTTATCACAATTTTCACATCCACGCGTTTGTCTTTTGAAACACAAGGTTGTCTTTTATCACAATTTTCACATCCACGCGTTTGTCTTTTGAAACACAAGGTTGTCTTTTATCACAATTTTCAAGTTTTCACACGTTTGTCTTTTCAAACACAAGGATTCAAGTGAGAAATTTTGAAATTCTAGTTTCCACACGTTTCTCTTTTCAAACACCAAGGTTTGTCTTTTCAAACACAAGGATTCATAGTTTAAAAAAAGGCGGGAAATTTTGAAATTCTAGTTTCCACACGTTTCTTTTTCAAACACCAAGGTTTATAGTTTTGTTTGTTTAAGTTTCGACTAAATCACACACCAATCTTCTCTAATATGCCTCATTGATCGTAGCTTCTTCATCTTGTCTAGATCGTCGCCCACTCATTTCTCCTTTTCATTGGTAAGATTTTCTATCTCGATCTCTTCATCTTGTCTCGATCGTCGCCCACTCATTTCTCCTCTTCATTGGTAAGATTTTCTATCTCGATCGTACTTTCTCGTGTCCTCCCTCTCTAAATTTTCATCTCTCTCACTCTTCTCTCTCTCTCTTTCCTCTCCGCTCTAGTCTACGTTTCCTCTCATCTTAGTCTACTCTCTCCCCTCCTCTTCATTTCCCCTCTCTCTCTCTCTCTTCCTTTCTCCTCACCTTTTTCCTCTCTCTCACTTGCGCTCCCCACTCTCCTCTCCACTCTCTCTCACTTGCCGCGATCTCCCCCCCCATCCCCTCTCTCTCTCTCCTCCCCCTCTCTCTCTCTCTCTCCACCCCTCCCTCTCTTTCGCTGCCGCGGCAGCGGCCCCTCCCCTCCTCTCTCTCTCTCCCTCCCCCCCTCTCTCGCATCTCCCCCCTACTCTCTCTCCCCCCCCCTCCTCTCTCGCTGCCGCGGCAGCGGCTCCCCCTCTCTCTTCCCTCTCCCCACCCCTTCCCTCTCCCCCTCTCCCCCTCTCTCTCTCCCTCCCCTCTCTCTCGCTACCTCCTTCTCTCTCTCCCCTCCCCTCCCTCTCTCGCTGCCGCGGCAGCGGCCGCGGCCCCCCCCCTTCTCTCTCTCTCCCCCTCCACTCTCTCGCTCCCTCCGCCCCCTCCCCCCTTCCCTCTCCCCCCCCTCCCCCTATCTCGCTGCCGCGGCAGCGGCCGCGGCCCCTCCCCCTTCTCTCTCTCTCCCCCTTCCCTCTCTCTCGCTGCCCCCGGCCCCTCCCCCCTTCCCTCTCCCCCCCCTCCCCCTCTCTCGCTGCCGCGGCAGCGGCCGCGGCCCCCCCCCCTTCCCTCTCGCTCCCCCCTTCCCTCACCCCCCCTCCCCCTCTCTCGCTGCCGCGGCAGCGGCCGCGGCCCCCCCCCTTCCCTCTCCCCCCTCTCTCGCTCCCCCCTTCCCTCTCCCCCCCCTCCCCCTCTCTCGCTGCCGCGGCAGCGGCCGCGGCCCCCCCCCCCTTTCTCTCTCTCCTCGCCTCCCTTTTCCCCCCCCCCCTTCTCTCTCCCCTCCCCTCCCTCTCTCGCTGCCGCTGCCGCGGCAGCGGCCCCCCCCTCTCTCTCTCTTCCCCCCCCTTCCCTCTCTCCTCCCCTCCCTTTCCCCCCCCCCTTCTCTCTCCCCTCCCCTCCCTCTCTCGCTGCCGCTGCCGCGGCAGCGGCCCCCCCCCTCTCTCTCTCTTCCCGCCCCTTCCCTCTCGCTGCTCCCTCTCCCCCCCCTCCCCCTCTCTCGCTGCCGCGGTAGCGGCCGCGGCCCCCCCCCCCTTTCTCTCTCTCCTCGCCTCCCTTTCCCCCCCCCCTCCTTCTCTCTCCCCTCCCCTCCCTCTCTCGCTGCCGCGGCAGCGGCAGCGGCCCTCCCCCTCTCTCTCTCTTCCCCCCCCTTCCCTCTCTCCTCCCCTCCCTTTCCCCCCCCCCCTTCTCTCTCCCCTCCCCTCCCTCTCTCGCTGCCGCTGCCGCGGCAGCAGCCCCCCCCCCTTCTCTCTCTCTTCCCCCCCTTCCCTCTCGCTGCCCCCTCTCTCCCCCCTTCCCTCTCGCCCCCCTCCCCCTCTCTCGCTGCCGCTGCCGCGACAGCGGCCCCCTCCCTCCCCTCTCCCCCCTCCCCCTCTCTCGCTGCCGCGGCAGCGGCAGCGGCCCCCTCCCCTCCCTCTCCCTCCTCCCGCCCCTTCCCCCCCCCCCCCCTTCCTCTCCCTCTCCCCCCCCTCCCCCTCTCTCGCTGCCGCTGCCGCGGCAGCGGCCCCCTCCCCTCCCTCTCGCTGCCCCCTCTCTCCCCCCTTCCCTCTCGCCCCCCTCCCCCTCTCTCGCTGCCGCTGCCGCGGCAGCGACCCCCTCCCTCCCCTCTCCCCCCTCCCCCTCTCTCGCTGCCGCGGCAGCGGCAGCGGCCCCCTCCCCTCCCTCTCCCTCCTCCCGCCCCTTCCCCCCCCCCCCCCTTCCTCTCCCTCTCCCCCCCCTCCCCCTCTCTCGCTGCCGCTGCCGCGGCAGCGGCCCCCTCCCCTCCCTCTCCACCCTCGCCTCCCGTCCCTCTTCCCCCTCTCTATCCCCGCCCCCCCTCCCTCTCTCGCCGCCCCCCCTCCCTCTCCCCTCCCCTCCCTCCCCCCCTCGCGGCAGCGGCCTCCCCCTCCCCTCTCTCTCTCCCCCCCCTCGCTGCTTCTCCCCTCTCTCCCCTCTCTTTCCCCCTTCCCCCTTCTCTCCCCCCTCCCTTTCTCTCCCCTCTCTTCCCCCCCCCTTCTCTCGTCTCTCTCCCTCTCTCTTTCTTTCTCTCTTTTGCTGCCGAGGCAGCAAGACTCTCTCTCTTCTTTTCTCTCTCTAAAAATCTATCCTTCAAAAATTTCAAAGAATACAAATTTTAAAAACAGTACCTGGAAAAAAGTTGAAATCGATGCTTGTGCTTGCTTGTGCTTACTTTTGCTCTTCCTCCTCTTTTTGCTTCTCCTCTTGCTCTTCCTTGTTGAAATGAGAGAAACAATGAGAGAAGGAGAGTATATATAAGAAAAACTAGGGTTTTGAGTGCTTCTCTCTCATTGGTCCTTCTATAACATTATCTCCTCTCCCATTGGCCTCTCTATTAGATTATCTTCTCTCTCTCTCCCACCCACTCCCATCCTCCCACCCCACTCTCACTCCCATCCTCCCACCCCACCTCCCCCATTATCACTCCCACGCCCACGCCCATTCTTTCACCTTCCCCATTTCCACTCCCTCTCCCACTCCCATCCTCCCACCCCACCCCTCCCACTCCCACCCTCACTCCACCCCCACCTCCCCCATTCCCACTCCCACTCCCACTCCCACTCCCATTCTCCCACCCACTCACATCCTCCCACCTACACGTCTCACTCCCACTCCCATCCTCCCACCCCCACCCCTCCCCCCCCATTCCCACTCCCACTCCCATTCTCCCACCCTTATCCTCCCACCTCACCCCTCCCACTCCCATCCTCCCACTCCCATTTTCCCACCCCCCCACCTCCCCCATTCCCACTCCCACTCCCATTTTCCCACCCCCCCCACCTCCCCCACTCCCACTCCCTCCCCCATCCTCCCACCCCACCCCTCCCACTTCCACCCCCACCTCCCCCATTCCCACTCCCATCCTCCCACCTCACCCCTCCCACTTCCACCCCCACCTCCCCCATTCCCACTCCCTCTCCCACTCCCATCCTCCCACTCCCACTCCCCACCCCACCCCTTCCACTCCCACTCCCATCCTCCCATCCTCCCACCCTCACCCCACCCCCACCTCCCCCATTCCCACTCCCACTCCCACTCCCACTCCCATTCTCCCACCCCCACCTCCCCCATTCCCACTCCCTCTCCCACTCCCACTCCCACTCCCACTCCCACTCTCCCACCCCCACTCCCACCGCCCCCATTCCCACTCCCTCTCCCACTCTCCCTTTCTCCCACTACCACCCTCCCACACTCCCTTTCTCCACTTTCCCACTCTCCCTTTCTCCCACTACCACCCTCCCAAGAATCAATTCCACTATTACTTATAAATTCTAATTAAAACTATTACTTAAATAAATGATATTACTTGAAAACACTCATAGGATTTAAGGTTTAGGATTTCGTGGTTTGGGTTTAGGATTTGGGGTTTGGTGAGTTAGGGTTTAGGGTTTAGGGTTCAAGGTTTGAGGGTTAGGGTTTGGGGGTTAGGGTTTAGAGTTTGGTGGTTTAGGGTTTAGGGTTTAGGGGTTAGGGTTTAGGATTTAGGGTTTGGGGGTTAGGGTTTAGGGTTTGGGGTTTAGGGTTTAGGGTTTGGGGTTTAGGGTTTGGGAGTTGGGGTTTAGGGTTTGGGAGTTAGGGTTTAGGGTTTAGGGTTCAGGGTTGGGGGTTTAGGGTTTGGGTTTTGGGAGTTAGGGTTTAGGGTTTAGGGTTTGGGATTTAGGGTTTAGGGTTTAGGGTTTGGGAGTTAGGGTTTAGGGTTTAGGGTTTAGGGTTTGGGGGTTAGGGTTTGGGGTTTGGGGGTTAGGGTTTGGGGGTTAGGGTTAAGGGCTTAGGGTTTAGGAGTTAGGGTTTAGAGTTTAGGGTTTGGGGGTTAGGGTTAAGGGTTTAGGGTTTAGGGTTTCGGGTTTGGGAGTTAGGGTTTGGGGTTTGGGGTTTGGGAGTTAGGGTTTAGGGTTTAGGGTTTAGGGTTTGGGAGTTAGGGTTTAGGGTTTAGGGTTTAGGAGTTAGGGTTTAGGGTTTGGGGTTTAGGGTTTGGGGTTTGGGAGTTAGGGTTTGGGGTTTGGGGGTTAGGGTTTAGGGTTTGGGGTTTGGGGGTTAGGGTTTAGGGTTTAGGGTTTAGGGTTTAGGGTTGTTATTGGTTAGGATTTAGGGTTGTTTTGGTTTACGGTTTAGGGTTTAGGGTTTATGGTTGTTATTGGTTAGTGTCTAATTAAATTTTCAAACACGTTCTGGATTTTTAAATCATTAATAAAGTAGATTATTGAGAAGAGACTAATGTTCTTTATAATGGTTGTTACAGCTTGTTTGCAGAGGAAACTCACAAAGGAGATGGCTACAAAATTTATTCCGGGGATGGAGGTGATTTTATGTTGCAAAAGAGAAGTAGTTGCATTTGCTACAATCCATGAAAGTGATCCAAATTCTATTTGTCACTTTAGAAGACTTGGCGAAGATAAGGTAGCGGTTATCGTATCAAGGATTCTTAGTGCACATGTTGAGCTAAAGCATAAGTGTGGGGATATGGAAATCCTTGGAGATGTTATGCCCTATAATACTTCCAACAAAGCATTTATTGCATGGGACAGAGATGAGACTTATCCAACACATGTCATCAGGAATACAAAGTGCATATCTTTGGATTTTAGAGTGGGAGATATTTTACAAATGTTATCATTTACAAATAAGTATGTAGCAGAAGGTCAAGTCTTGGGATTTGAACAAGTTGAACACTGGACATTTGCGCAGATGAGAATTCAAAAAGTTACTGATGATGGTATGGATGATAACTCAATGTCATTGGATGGTCCCTACTATGAGGTAGGTAAGGATTTGAGATGGAGCATGCAATTTTTAAAGATTGGAAAGACTCGGCATGTGGTTTTTAATGATAAACATAATGTATACTACAACATCAAAGAATTGAAAGAATATGCCAATGTACCAAGCTCTATTCCTTCAGAGATGGATGATTCCAATGCACTCAACTGTAGCACTGACGTCGTCTTATCAGAAGTCGATGAGTTCATTGGTACCGAGAAAGAAAAATATTTCACAAGTGATGCCTTATCCGGGGTGGATGAGTTCATGCACATTGAGAACTTGGGCAAAGATGTGAAAAGTGTTATATCTTCAAGCATGGATGGCTTCATGGATACTGATAAAGTTCTTGGAGTCAAAGCAGGTAACTATGGAATTATGGAAATCATGCACGATAGTATAATGAGTGATGTTCTCTCTGGAGTAGAGGAGTTTCAAGACTATGGAGTTATGAAATCCATAGAAAGTGCATCAATGAGCGATGTTCTCTCAGGAATAGATGAGTTTGAAGATCATTCTGGACAGTCTATCACCACTGACTATGGAGTTATGAAATCCATAGAAAGTGCATCAATGAGTGATGTTCTCTCAGGAATAGATGAGTTTGAAGATCATTCGGGACACTCTAATGCCATTGTGACAAGTGGTTCTACGATTGTATCAAAAGTAGGGATGAGATCAACAAAGGACTATTCGGTGTTTGACTTTGATTGTGAACTTGTAAATGTTACAAATGGTTTGACGAATGTATCAAAAGCAAGGATGACATCAACAAAGGAATATTCAGTATTTGACTGTCAGACAAGGAGAACTACACAAATCCAAATAAGAATGAACAGAAGGTCCCAAAACGGACATACAGATGCATGAAAAGACAACGAGTGCAGGCAGATCCAGAAAAGCAACCAAAGAGAATAAGAGTAATGAATGAAGATGTTATGCTAAAAGCAATGCGATCTACATGCTGTAAGCATACATGTATGCGATCCATTAACTTACATGACATCAAGGGTTGTAGAGAACATGTATGGCAAAGGAAAGGAAGCAGAAGAAATGAATACCTACTCACGAGATTGTCTTGCTTTCTTGTAAATGATAAGAGAAGGCGAAGTTCAGGACATCAAATAAGGCCTCTTATAAATGGAAAAAGTATATGCAATAATGCATATCGCATTATTACAGGATTATCACATGGCACATATTGGAATTTGGCTAATAAAGCAAAGTATGGAGTTAAATTTAACATTCATGGAAACATAGGAAGGCCCAAAACAAGAGCCTCAACGGTTGCGGCAACAGCAATTTTGAAAGATTACATTTATGAAAATGCTTTACCACAACCCCACCTATCAGAAATGCATCTTCCGATAGGTTTGACCAAAAAAGAAGTATTTAACTCTATTGGAGAAACACAGAGGCAAAGAGGGCATGCACCGGCATCTTTTCATACTTTGTATACTCTTTGGAAAAAAAGCTTTGGACATGTTAAAATCCCAAAGAGGCAAAAAATGTCAAAGTGCAACGACTGTGATGATCTAAAGCGAGCACTTGAGAGTGCAACATCTCCAGAACAAAAAGAAGCTTACAAAAGAAAGAGAGAATTTCATCATGGACTTGTTCGACATTCTAGAATAAAATATGCATTTTGGAAGGAGCAAGCTATTTCTCACCCAAATGAGTACATGTGCATTATTGTAGATGGTATGGATCAAAATACAACAACATTACCTCGATTCGTTAACACTCCACCTAAGCTACAAGGCAAATACTTTTTAAAGACACATCTATGTGGAGTGTTAGTGCACGGATTTAAGTTTTTTGTAGACATATGGATTGATTCCTTGCATCTACACGATAGCAATCAAGTTGTAACATCCGTTATGAAGGCAATTCACAATGTACATGCAGAAAAAGGTCGCCTACCAGCAACTTTGAGAATACAAGCAGACAATTGTGGACGAGAGAATAAGAATGTACTCTTCTTTGCATTTTGCTCAATGCTAATCGCTCATAGAATCTTCAATGAGATTGAAGTTGGGTTTTTGTTGGTTGGGCACACACATGAGGATATCGATCAGGTATTTAGCACAGTTTCAAGAGAACTAAAACACAAGGACATGGAGACAATGGATGACTTGATAAGAAAATGCGGGAGGCAAGTTGGTGGCCGTAAGGAAGGAACAATATGCTCAATGGTTGAGAGGATGTATGATTGGAAGAGCTTTATTCTACCTTTCATACAAAAAGGTGGTGATGCCCTGATTGGTCATAGCGCTCCACACTATTTTCGATTTTTCTTAAAGGATGAAAAACCAGTGATGCAATGGCAACACTATTCTCTTGATACAAAATGGGAACCTGAAGAACCTTACTCTCTCTTAACTTCAATCCCGAGCAAAGAAATGCATCCAACATGGGCTCCTATAAAAGAATTCAGCGAGAAATCCAAAGGTGAAATAGAAGGCTTAAAAGCTTTTATTGCATACAAAGAGGAAATGCTCCGGAGATTTCCTGATTGGAAGCCCTCTTGGAAGGAACACACTACTGTTGTAATTAGCAAGACCTACCAATTGATAAAGGACCTTGCAAAAATGCGAGAAGATGATATTAAGGCAGAACGGCCTTTATTTTGGCCAAATGTTGGTAATGACTTGCGTCCAGCATGTGGTCTCTTTGAAAATGAGTTTGAATCGTTGCTCCCACGTCCATATTGTGGACCCAAGAAGAGAGAGTTTATGCCACAAATAGACATAGATGTCCATTGTTTTGTTGCAGTTCGACCATCGGATGATGAACATGAGAACGTGAAGTTTTGGGTTGCAAAAGTAGTTGACGTGAGCATGGATGACTGGGGGAGAGCTACAACATTTACAGCGGTATGGTATGAGCCAAGGGGCAGGAAGGAGAACCAAGATAACAGTACATTGTATAGTAGTTGTTTGAAAAAGGAATGGGTCCCAAACCATGAAGCAATTTCAAGACTTTCCACAGAGACAGTCATAGTATCCTGGAAATCAAGGTCAAAGAAAACAAAGAAGCACATGGGGTATGATGTAGAAGACAAAATAAAATTACCGCAACCAATTATTACGCACATTACAGAGTTCACAAAGATGCTCGCCCGGGAGGAAGTAGAAGGAGATAGCGCAAATGAAGAATGCCCATGATAACACCATTCAAATATCGAGAAAGAGTGAAGGTGGTGGTGGTTGTCAGATGAGAGTGAATGAAGATGGCACCCAAGCGACAAGTGACGACAGAAAGGACATTCTGAACAAGCAAATGTTTGGATCGCTCATTTCTGTGATCATGATAGAAAAGGACATTCAAACAAGCAAATGTTTGGATCGCCCATTTGTACTAAACTCATTGTAAAGGAAAAATTAAATTATTGAAAAGGCCACAGGAGATCCTTTGTACAAAGACTCATCCAGAGCAATATTTGTTGTAAAACTTATGACATGATAATGTAAAATTGCAAGCATAGCTATTGCTACTTTTTGGAGTACAAAAGAGGCTTCCATCATGTCTCATGTGTATATAAACCTTTTAATTTCTTGAATATTCAAGAGTGTTATAGTTTTCTGCATTGAAAGTAAAAAGAGTCTTACAGGTCTCTTATGTATACATTTTTAAAATGTTGTGAATCCTCAATAGCATGGTTTTTCATGGATTTAAACTAATAACTCGGATTTTTTATTTTAAGAATATGATTCTTATAAACAAGAAATAGAAATTTAGGATTTAATAGTAGTTTTTGCATTATTTGTACAACATTGTAGAGAGATATTTTGAAATGTCTTATGTGAAAATGATAGTGCCAGAAAGTAAACTTTTGATTCTCGAATGACAGTTTCATAAAGTAAACTTTTCAGTTGGGAAGGATTTTAAGGAATAGTCCAAAAGTAGACATATGAGTCCAAAATTAATGAAATAAGTGTTGTGTGTGAAAACCCCTAGAGTCATCTCTTCTAGTTCCCTCTTCTTAATCTTGTGTGGTCTTGTCATGTCGTTCTCGAGCTCTCCCTTCCTCTCAAAATTAGTTGTGCATATCCACATTCAATAGTCCTCCGTTGCACCTCTCTCTCTCTCTCTCTCTCTCTCTCTCTCTCTCTCTCTCCCTCCCTCCTTTGTCCCATCATCAAAACCCTTCTCTCTACAAACTTTTGCCATTGCTCCTTTGCATTTTCCTTTGCCCTACACACACCTTCACCTAGAATCAGAGCTCTTCCATTTGTATAATTCCATCCGCACACTTTTCACCTTTCTTTATAGATGAAATGCCCTAGCTTCAATTCAAATGCAACCATAAAGTTCAATGCTTGAGGTATTCTACGATTCATGGGTGATGCTCCCACTCTAAGGTAGACTCCTTTGCCTAGAAGCAACTACACGACCGCACTTTCTCTCTTTGTCAAATATTCTACAATGCAAGAAGACATGGAAACATGTGCAAACTCCTAATTTCAAGGGGCGGTGGGCACTAGTGACCATAGCTGTATGAGAGAGAGAGAGAGAGAGAGAGATACTATGAGTGGCTTTCCTTTCCTATACTTACATTAACCATTTTGTTTTATTGAAGGAGGGAGGCAATTTTTTGCCTTTTGCAAAAGGAAAAAAATATACTTTAGTGCATATATTTAAATTAAAGACACTTGGCTCAATGAGAAGGAAGTATTTTATTTGATGGCACAATGCTATCTACCTAAACAATGCTATGAAGGTTCGTTGTTGGAATTTATTTCCCACCATTTGATCGTTGGTAGTGCCCTGGAATTTCAAGCCTTGAAATTGGAAGGCCTTGCCTAATCTTCATAATGAAGGACAAAATCTGACATTGGCCTTCAAAAGTAAGTAAATAGGGGTAAATACATATATTTACATGCAAAATTTTAAAACCTTGTTCAATTGTTGGCCTTCATTTGCCACCTCATTGGCCTTCCCTAGAATGTCTAAAGGGCTTTGAAGCCCATTGAAGGCTTCAAATTTCAGGGACTTGGGACTTCCTTTGAGGAAGACAATTCCTGGGCTCTCACCTCAAAATCCTTTGAGTAAATTATCTTTCAAAGCCTACCCTCGGCTCCCTGCAAGAGCTTTACTTTTCCCAAAGATGAACATGGCCTTTTACTTCAAATTCTACTCTCCGTTTTCATTCTTCGAACAAGCTTCGTATTCACGGACACCATCCTTGAGGTCACGACAGAGCTTGTTGAGGAACTTCACTCCGTTGGAATCCGTAGGACCTGGTAGAACATCCGGAGCTTTGTCAAACTCCTCCCACCACTTCGCCCACACAAGGCCATTGCAGGGAAGGAGTTTCATGGCCTTCAACGTGGTTTTTTAGATCCTTGACATGCTTCGCCACATACACCACTGCCGCAGTCCTCTTGCCGAAGACGATGTAATCCTCGAGTTTGACCTTGAACTACTCACGGGCCTTCATAGCACAGCCCAAATTGCCGTTTCTTGATGCCTTGATTGTGTCTGCGACGACCAAGCCGACGACGTTGGCCATTACGAAGAACAGCTGCCGGGTGGCTGATACATTGGACAGGTAGACGATGGAAGCTATCATGTACATTGTACATGTAGAGGATGGAAGCAGCCAGGAACAGGACACACCTGATGAGAAAGGTCGGCTCGTGAAAGATTTGGCGTTGGAAAAGAGCTTCAATGATGGCCTCTTTCGCATGGACGAGATGAAAGGTGTCGGGATCCTTGGTGTTGAGAACCAAGCAATCTCCGTCTGGTGCTCCGTCTGCCACCTTCGCTAGTGTATATTTGAACAGGCACAATCTCAACGCAATCACTGCTAGCATCATCCCCAACGTTCCTAAAGCTATCAATCCCGCTACACTACCGTTACTAACAGCGGTAGCAGCCCTAGCAACACCCCATCTCCCCTTCTAGCTTTCAGTTGCACCCTGATCTCCTCCTTTTCTTCTTCCAGAAACTCCAGCTCTTTCTCTAGATCCAATTTCAGAATATACACCGTCACCTTCCGGTGCGCATCGACTTTCCCCACAATCCGCCCCGGCCATCGACCACTGGCCGCTAATCTATCAATATGCCTTCCCTTGTCGCCTTTCTGGCGCTGAAGCTCCCACAATGAGTCATGCTCCGTCACGATGCTTTCTCCTACCGTATTACCCACGGGACAGTGTCCCTCATATTGCAAGCCGATATAGCTCAACCTATCTGAGCACCCCAACTTCAAGAGCTGGCATGCATCCCCCGCTCCACCTAAGGCCAGCAGGTGTGCCACACGGAATTTCGTGGCTTCGAACAATGCCGAACCCAAGCTCAAACTCCTAGGTCCTCTGTGTCCTGTCAAGTAGAAGCAGGAGTCGTTGAGAGAAGAGAACGCCAAACTCTTGGTGGCCACTGTGGTGCCGAAAGCACCGGTCAAGCCAATAAGGTCGAACTTATTCCATATGCCGCCCAAAGCATGGCACAGACCCTCGGTTGACACTGTCGTGAACTGTTGCGCAAGGAGGAAAAGCCCCATCATCATAGGACTCGCCAGCGGTTGCTTGATAGATATCCCCCATTTGAAACCACTCCCTCGGCCGCTCCTTGCAACAGCATGAGCTTGCTGCTGGCTGATCTCAACACCGCCTTCCTGGCTCACATTCTTGTCCTGATCCTCCATTGCTGTGAATGGTCCTTGGACGCTTCTGTTAGTTGAAATGGTAAACGAAGTGCCAACAATCCCTCTCTTACACTTGTGTGCCAACTCTGATTGCTGCAAGAAGTTTTGCGCTGTGCTATATAGACAGGAAGCAATCACCGAACAGGTTCGCAATCCGTATGCGGCAATTTGCAAACCTATTATTCAAAGGGCCGCGTTCCGGCAAGGTGACACAGTTCCCTCGGGCATCAATTATTTGCGCCTAGTTCTTTTCAATTGATAAGTCGTCTATTTGCCAACTTGGAGCAGGTAGTGACTAGTCCTAACTCCTGACTCTCGCGAGTCCGCGACCACTTGGAGCAGGTAGTCCTGACTGTTAACACCCGTGCGTTGTCGGTGGTCGCCACATGATAGACGCATTCCCGCGCACAGGTGTGAGCAGGCCGTAGCTAGCTTGAGTAAAGCGCTGGAACAAGACTTTACATAGTTTCGGATTGGGTACATGAAGGCTTCACACACATGACCACACACAAAGGAGCAGTTAACGTATTTCCATGCTGCTCTACGGTTATACATTAGACCCCGATAACGTATTTCCACATGATAGACGCATTCCCGCGCACAGGTGTGAGCAGGCCGTAGCTAGCTTGAGTAAAGCGCTGGAACAAGACTTTACATAGTTTCGGATTGGGTACACGAAGGCTTCACACACATGACACACACATGACCACACACAAAGGAGCAGTTAACGTATTTCCATGCTGCTCTACGGTTATACATTAGACCCCGATAATTCTATCTTGGTCGATATCGGCCCCCCAAATGCCTGAACGAAAACCTATGATAGTAGCGCCCACTAGTATCTACGTTCAGCAATTTATTGGCGCCTGCTCTTTCATTTTCGAGAGGAAGCCTTCGATTATCGTACTTCGCACTGAAGTTAATCGTGCCTTGCACTGGCTCACCCGCTTACAGCGATGAAGACAAATTCATATCCGGACCC
>NC_141621.1:196038-223538 GCF_047967505.1 Dipteris shenzhenensis
TATCTCCCCTCCCCCCCGCCCCCCCCCTCTCTCTCTCTCTCTCTCTCTCATGTCGCCTCTCCCCTCCCCTCCTTCACCTCTCCCCTCCCCTCCTCTACCTTTCCCTCCTCCTCCTCTCACCACATGCGATGTGGGTGAAAGGAAGAGGGAGGGAGTGAGGGAGGAATAGGGAGATGGTGAAGGGGGAAAGGGGCGGGGGGTTTAAGAAATAAGGGGGAGAGGGAGTGAGGGGGGAGTAGGGAGAGGGAGAGCGGGGAGCAAAGACTAAGAGAGAGGGAAGGTGAGGGAGTGGGAGTTGGGAGAGGGGGAAGTGTGTGTGTGTGTGGGGAGGAGCAGGGGGTTTAATGAAGAGAGAGAAGAGAGAGAGAGAGAGAGAGAGAGAGAGAGAGAGAGAGAGAGAGAGAAGCCCCCCCCTTCCTCCCCCAAAAGAACATGTGGTGTATGCCACATTGCCAACATATGGCATGCACCACATGTTGGTGGGAAGGGGAAGCGGGGGGCGGGGGGCAACATATGGCATGGGCCACATGTTGGCAACATGTACCCCCCGCCCCCCCCTCAAAAAAAAAGTATATCTATATATATTTTGGAGGGGGGGGCCTTGGGGAGAGAGAGAGAGAGAGAGAGAGAGAGAGAGAGAGAGAGAGAGGGGGGGAGGGGGGGGGGGCTTGAAGTGGGGAGAGAGAGAGAAGAGGGTGTGTGAGTCACCTTCCCTCTTCCCTCCTCTTCGCCCCCCCCTCTCCCTCTCATACTCCCTAGTACTCCCCCTCTCCCAACTCCCCCCTGACTTCCTCCCTTCTTCCCCTTTTTATACACACACGTGCTACCCTCCCTTTGTCTCTAATTTTTAATCAAATCTATACCGAAAAATGAGAGTTTTCAAACCATGTCCCATTTTGAATTTTTTTTCAAATTAATAGCATAAACTTAGGGTTTCTAAAAAAAGTTCTTAGATTTGAAAAATTTTGCTTTTTGTCCCCAAAAAACATATTCACTTTTTTTTTTCATTTTGTACCTCAAAACGGGGTTTTTTAGAACAATTGTTCACATTTTGATTTTTTAAAGAAATTAACAACATAAATGGGGGTTTCTCAAAAAATTTCTTTTAGAATTTGATTTTTTTCTAATTTTATGCCATTAAATTGGGATTTAGGGTTCAGATCTTAAATAAAGGAACTTATTTTACATTTTAGGATTTAGGGTTTAGCTTTTAAGATTTGGGGTTTAGCATTTAGGGTTTAGGGTTTAAGGTTTAGTTTCCAATTGTGCATCAATGGGTTGCAACAAAGTAGACTAATGACTCTAGAAGAGATTTAGAGGCATAAGAGAAGATATCTCATGCATCATTTTCAAAAAAAGGTGTATCTTTACACCACCTCTATGTTGATAGCAACAACTCTTGGATTATCATATACATGTTATCTAATTTATTTACTATTCAATTAATAAATAATAACAAATTAATTAGTAAAATATAACAACTAGTTTGACGATTAATTAACAATTCATTATATTGTTAAGAGAAGTTAATTAGTAAATATTGCTAATTAGTAAATTAATTAATAATTAATTACAAAATTAATGAGAAGATAAAATTGATTGGAAATTATGCTTGTCTCTTTGAGCTTATGTACTTTGTGATTTCTGGTTGTATGTTAGTAATAAACCCAAATTTTTTACCTTCCCCTGTTTCCATCATAACTTTCACTAGAAATTTGAGAATGTGGTCATGTTTGTTGTCAAAACGATTGGAAAAGAGACAATGAGTTCATTTATAACATCAAATGTGCAAAATACCATACTAAAAAGGAATTTTCCTTCCCCTCACATTCCCTTCCCTATGCACTATACCTCTACGCTTATTTTGTAGGCCATAGTTGTGTGCAGGTGAAGATATGTAGTGCTCAAAAAATACCCATTTTTGAGTGTTCTATGTTATTATGATGTGGAGGTAACCTATTTGGAAAAAAAGTCCAACAATTTTGAATATATTGTTTTTCGTTAAGAAGTGAAACTTTTATATTGGTGTCGAAAGTTTGTATGCCCTTATAAAAATAAATGTTTGAAACATTCATCAGGATTTGAAACTTTAATGTGAAAATTTTGGAAGTTCCGCCAAGAATTACAACTTTTACCTCAAATTTTAAAAGAAAATATACAAAAGTGCGCTATATTCTATCAATACCATGAAACTATAAAAACTAGCTCGATAAAGTTTCGCTAGAATTTTATATTAATATATAAATATACCTTCGATAAAAGCATCCATGGTGGGAGTAGGTGACAAAGTTTTTTTTTGCAAATGGGTCTGCATTTGTTTTGAAAAATGTGAGACATGTGCCTAAGTTGACCAGAGTCTTATTTCAGCGGGGTGGGTCAGCAAGATGATTCTGGTTTTTAGACCACCTTTTGTTTTTAGAGTTGAAAAATTCAGAAGGGCTCTATGGTTTTGACAAGAGATGCCAAGTGCGGGACATTGTATCCCTTACATGTATTAGGGGTATCTAATCATGTTGTTGCAATAACCGAGCAACCAAGTACTTTGTGGCATTGTCGGTTGGGGCACATGAGCCAGAATGGAATAAAACTCTTATGCAGTTTGGGTTATGTACCGCATTTGAGTTTTTCTGACATTGAATTTTGTGAGAATTCTCTCTATGGGAAGCAGAATAAATCAGCCCATAAAATAAGAGGAAAGAAAGAGCTTGAAAGGATTGATTTAGTGCATTCAGATGCATGTGGTCCCATGCCTACATGGTCATTAGGCGGGGTTGAATACTATGTGACATTCATTGATGATGCAACTAGGAAAGTATGGGCTTATGCTATGGCTTGGAAGAGAGATGTGTTCCAGGTATTTCAGAAATGACTGGCTTTGGCTGAAAATCAGTCAAGTAGAACGCTTAAATACCTACGGACGTGGGATCAAGAGGGAGCTCACATCCCCTCGTACTTCATAGCAAAATGTAGTTGTACAACAGATGAACCGCACCATTCAGGAAAGGTTGCAATGTATGCTTTCCAATGCAAGTCTTTCAGGTGGTTTTTGGGCTGAGGCAATGAAGACTGCAGTGCATGTGATCATCAATAGATCACCTATAAGAGTTTGGATGGTGGTATTCCTCAAGAGGCATGAAGTTGCAAGAAACCCTCTTACTCTCATTTGTGTATATTTGGGTGTGAGGCATATGCACATGTGCCAAAATAGCTTTGGAAGAAGCTAGATCCTAAGTCTAGAAAATGCATCTTTTTAGGTTATGGTCAAAGTGAAGAGATGGGCTATCGTCTCTGGGATCTAGAAGCAAAGAAGATCATACAAAGTGGAGAGATGAACTATCATCTCTGGGATCTAGAAGCCATGATGTGGTCTTCAATGAGAAGAAGATGTATAAGAGACCCATGAGGGATGTGGAAATGAGGAGAATCACTTTGCAGGATGTGAATCCACCCACATATGTTGATAGACAGCAAGCTGTCCATGCACCTAATGTCCAAAAAATGGTGCCACCGTGCACTTCCATAGGTACACAATCAAGGACAGATGATGGATCATCTATTGGTGGAAATGATGAGCCAAAGGTGGCTGATATGTAGGTGGGAGAGAAAGCTGAAATGCCCTTGAGAAGATCATCTAGAGTGTCTACACCGCCTGAGAGATTTGTTCCAGGGGCAAACTATGTGATGCTTACTAATTGCAGGGAGCCTTCTTACCTACAGAGAGGCTATGATGTGCGAGGATCAGCGCAAGTGGGAGTATGCTATGAAATCAGAGATGCATTTGGTTTCTTTGCCACATGGAAAGAAAGCATTGCCATGTAAATGGGTCTACAAGATGAAGGTCACAGGTGATGATGTGCCTATGTACAAGGCCCGTTTGGTTGCCTAAGTACAAGACTCTTTAAATGTGCTCCAAAAATAGTAATAGCTATGCTTGCAAATTTACATTGTCATATGTTTACAAGAAATATTGCTCTCCATGAGTCTTTGTACAAAGGAGTCTGACACGTAGCCAAAAATTGAAAACTTTGTCATTGAAAACCACATGTCCCTTTTTAATCTTGAAAAATTGCATGCTCCATCTCAAATCTTTTCCTTCCTCATAATAGGGACCATCCAATGACATTGTGTTATCATCCATACCATCATTAGTAACTTTCACAATCCTCATCTTCGCAAATGACCACTGATCCTAGTGTTCAAACCCCAAAACTTGACCTTCCGCTATGATCTTATTTGCAAATGATATCATTTGCAAAATATCTCCCACATTGAAATCCAAAGCATTGCACTTTGTATTCCCCATGATATGTGTTGGATAAGTCTCATCTCTATCCCATGCAATAAATGATTTATTGAAAACATTATAAGGCATAACATCTCCAAGTACTTCCATATCTCCACACTTATGCTTTAGCTCAACATGTGCACTAAAAATCTTTCATACAATAACTGCAACCTTATCTTTGCCAAGTCTTTAAAAGTGACAATGGTGTGCCCATCTGATAAGTACTTGTTTGGATAACACACGAGCGTGGTTTTTTATGAATGTGCATCACACTGAGGCAAAAATGGTGTTTAATGCTTGATCGACAATGCAAAGCCTATTCGATGGGCACAATACTTTGCACGTGCTTCAACCTAGGTGGTATTGTGTTGCAAGAAAAGTGGCACCCCATTTGATAAGTACTTGTTAGAAAATAATACACCTAGGACCGTGTTTTTTTATGGTGGTGCATAACACTAGGGGGAAAACGGTGTAGAATGCGTGATCGACCATGCAAATCATATCCAATGGACATAAGACTTTGCACATGTCTCAACCTAGGTGGTATTACATGCGTACAAACTGGCGCGCCCATCCGATAAGTACTTGTTGGAATAACACACCTAGGACCATGTTTTTTTATGGTTGTGCATGACACTAGGGCAAAAATGATGTATAATTCTTGATCGACCATACAAAGCATATGTGATGGGCACAATACTTTACACACACCTCAACCTACATGGTATGGACTTTGCGTGCAGAGTTGCATGCCCATATGATAAGTACTTGTTCGAATAACACACCTAGGACCATTTTTTTAATGGCTGCACATGACACTAAGGCAGAAACGATGTTTAATTCTTGATCGACCATACAAAGCATATCCGATGGGCACAATATCTTGCATGCACCTCAACCTAGGTGGTATTGATTTGCATGCAATGTGGCGCACCCATCCGATATGTACTTGTTTGGATAACACACTTAGGAGCGTGTTTTTTTACGAATGTGCATCACACTGAAGAAAAAACGGTGTTTAATGCTTGATCGACAATGAAAATCCTATCCAATGGGCACAATACTTTGCATGCACCTCAACCTAGGTGGTATTGACTTGGGTGCAAAGTGGCGCCCCCATCCGATAAGTACTTGTTTGGATAACGCACCTAGGAGTTTGTGAAGTTAGTAGTGTTAAAAAAGGTGTGATTCAATGGATAGCTGATTTTGAGTAACAATTGACATTAGAAAACTATTTGTGAGGTTAGTAGTTTAAAAAAACTTGTGTTTATTATGAAAATAATTGAATCTAATTATTATGAAAACATTTGTGCTTAGTAGGATATTTATTAATCAAAAGAAAGAGAAGGGTGACATTAGAAAACTATTTGTGAGGTTAGTAGTTTCAAAAAGAGCGTGTTTATTATGTAAACAATTGAGTATAATTACTCAAAAACATGCAATCCCTCCTTCCCTCATCCCACTCCCAATGTTTGTTGTCTCTGTGCCCCTCCTTCCATCATTCTCTGGCGGTCGCGACCGCTAGAGAATAAGAGAAGGGGATAACAAAACCCTTCCCTGGTGGCCGCGACCGTCAGGGAATAAGGGAAGGGGGATAACCCTGCCCTTCCCTCATGGCAACGCTGATGCGATTCGGGGACGAAAATTTGAATGCTGTGGTGGGTGATGCGACAATGCGACAATGGAAATTTGGGCAATGATGGAAATTTGGTCGATGATGGAAATTTGGATGTTGTGGTGGGCGATGTGACAATGTGACGACAGGCGATGCGATGATAGAAATTTGGATGGATGGATATTGCAATGGACGGACATTCGGACGGTGACAGACATTCGAACGATAATGAAAATTTTGATGGACGAACATTCGGGTGACGGAGGGTGGGGACGGCCGAATAGGCCACAGCTTAACAAGTGGGCAATGGAGGGAGAGAAGGAGGTGGGAAGAAATTGGGATTGGTGAGCTAGGTAGAAGTGTTGTACTATTAAAAAATACAAGAAAGAAATAGTGTCGAAAAGATCTCTTACAAGTGTACTATTGTCGGTAAGAGATCTTGGGAAAGAGAATGTCGTGCGTGTTCAGTGAGGAATGGATGAAAGAATATAGAATGGAAGAATGTTTAGGAGAATGTCAGGTTTTTTATTTAAGAGAATGTCAGCTCTTTTGTTTGTAGTTTTAATTCAAATCCTCCCGCACTTTTTGTTTACACTTCAAATTTAAATGTCCCGGGAAAATTTTCTCCTAAACTCTTTAGAAATTTGAATCCTTCTCATTCCGATTCTCACTTTCCTCTCCTCTTCTTCTCCTAATCGACGTTTTCCTCTCCTAATCTCCTCCTCCCTAATCGATCATCGCTCGTCGACCCTAACAGGTAGAGGTTTTCATCTCTCCTCCCCTTAGTCCCATCCCCTTGATTGCCACCACCACCTTTAGCTCCAAATCACTGCACAAATATCCGTTGACCTCCCGAATTTTCGTCGCCCATAGCCAATGGCAGGAGGAGACACAGAGACGACGGAAGGAGGGGTACAGAGACGACATAAGGAGGGGGCGCAAAGACGATGGAAGGAGGGAGCGGGATGAGGGAAGGGGATAATAAACCCCCTCCCCTTATTCCTTGGTAGCCGCGGCCGCTAGGGAATAAGGAGAGGGGTTTACAGGGAGGGGTCAATAATTAATTAGTTAATTAATTAGTTCATTAGTTAGTTAGTTAATTAATTATTAGTCTACCATTTCACCATTTTATTTTTAATTATTTAATCTTAGTTTATAATTTATGTGTTTACATAATCTTTATTTTATTAGTTTGTACTTTTTTTTACATAAATCAAAATTAATGAATTTAATATATAATTGTTTTGTATTTTTGAATTTAAGTTTAAATATCTTAAATAATGTATTTATATTTTTAATTTTTAATTCATTTTAGATTAAATGTATATTTAAAGTATATTTAATTTAGTTTAAAATGTTTTGCTATATATACATATATATATATATGAATATATATATATAAGAGAAAAAAATGAAGGATTTTTTTGGATGTTTACCATTTCACCATTTTATTTTTAATTATTTTACCTTAGTTTATAATTTATGTGTTTACATAATCTTTATTTCATTAGTTTGTATATATATTTTTATTTCAATCAAAATTAATAAATTTTAATATATATTTATTTTGTATTTTTGAATTTAAGTTTAAATATCTTAAATAATGGATTTATATTTTTAAATTTTAATTCATTTTAGATTAAATGTATATTTAAAGGATATTTAATTTAGTTTAAAATGTTTTGCTATATATATGTATATGTATGTATGTGTATATATATATATGTATGTATGTATGTATGTATGTATGTATATATATATATGTATATATATATATATATATAAGAGAAAAAAAAGAAGGATTTTTTTGAATGTCTACCATTTCACCATTTTATTTTTAATTATTTTACCTTAGTTTATAATTTATGTGTTTACATAATATTTATTTCTTTAGTTTGTATATATATTTTTATTTAAATCAAAATTAATGAATTTAATATATAATTATTTTGTATTTTTGAATTTAATTTTAAATATCTTAAATAATGGATTTATATTTTTAAGTTTTAATTCATTAAATTAGATTAAATGTATATTTAAAGTATATTTAATTTAGTTTAAAATGTTTTGCTATATATATATATATATATATATATACATATATATATATATATATGTATGTATATATGTATGTATGTATGTATGTATGTATATATATATATATATATATATATATGTATATATATATATATATAAGAGAAAAAAAGAAGGATTTTTTTGAATGTCTACCATTTCACCATTTTATTTTTAATTATTTTACCTTAGTTTATAATTTAAGTGTTTACATAATATTTATTTCTTTAGTTTGTATATATATATTTATTTAAATCAAAATTAATGAATTTAATATATAATTGTTTTGTATTTTTGAATTTAATTTTAAATATCTTAAATACTGTATATATATTTTTAATTTTTAATTCATTTTAGATTAAATGTATATTTAAAGTATATTTAATTTAGTTTAAAATGTTTTGCTAAATTAAGTATACTTTAATTATACATGAAAAGAATCAAAATTTGTTTATAACTCTTGTTTTGCAGGTAACCTATTAAAATAAATATGAAAAAGAAATTATTTCTTGCCTTTTCTTCTATTTGACGGTTGGTATAGCTTAGATTAGCATAGATTAGTTTATCCACAAAGGAGAGAACTCCAAAGTAACTTTGGGAGCCCCCTAAATTGCTTGACCCTTAATTTGCTCTTTTTATTTTATTTGATAAGGGAACCTAAATGGCCACCATCTTACGTGGCTACACCAATTTTGAATCACTAAATTGCCACCTTCTTAAGTATGTGTTCCAAGTGATTTCCCATCGATTTCCCTTGTGCACCATCATGACTACCTATATAATATGGACATAAGCATTAGTAAATCAATTGCATGAAGGTCATATTTCTTTCACAAAGTTTTTTTCTAAGGGGGGATTCTTTTTATGAGTTTTTCTACAACGAGTTTGAGAGTTATTTTAACTTTTGGAGAGTCATACATCATAGGTGATAGCAAGCAGAACCTTCAAAATCATGATCCAAGTAGTCTTTCTCATTGAAATGTTCTCAATCCAAGCTTTGCAATGAGTAGGCATCTCAATTAATTTATTCTCCTTCACAAGGTGCTTCAAGTACCTTCAAAGTGGTGGAAGCTTATTACTTACCAAGTGGAGAAATCTAGATCTCTCTCAAAGAAATGACTTATAGATCATGCACAAGTACTTACCAAATGGACAAATCTAGTTCTCTCAAATCTGCACTTCCCAATCACATCTCCACCACTTACTATCTCCATGTCCATCTGAGCAAATTCATCCTCATCTTCTTTTGATTCACCTGAATCCCTAACCTTTGTGACTGAATATTCCTTAGGCACTTCTTTCTCCTCATTTACAAGGATATTAGGAGACTGGACACTTGAGCCCACTACAACTTGTTTCTCTTTTTCCTCAGGATGAGGATGAACATCTGGCTCCGGAGGGTCATCTTTCTTGAACATTTTGGTGGAATTGCTGCAACACGTGTAGAAAAAATGATTACAGATCTATCAACAAATGATTCATGTAAGTATACTTAAACCAATGCAAGAAACAAAAAAGAAAATAAAACCACCATGAACCAAATATGAGTTGGGGTAATACACTACTTTGCAAGCTTTTGGCCTCAACATTACCTTTTTCATGAAGCTTCATATCAAGAAAAGTATGTATTTTTCATCTTGGGGGGTTCGTTTATCATTAGGGCCTCACTTCTTATTTAGAAGTTTGGTGCACTTAATATAGCTACATCCTTGCCAAGAATGTAGAATATTCTCTCAACTAAAGTTTATGCTACAAAACATTGTAGGCTAACATGAATAGGATGCCTAATATGACAAGCCATTGTTTAAGACTGTATGCATACAGAGTTATGGGAATAACATGAATGTTTTAAAAACATTATTCCAATGGTAAAAACATCAAAATGGAAACTCCATACTACTATGTAGGCACAAGTACTCATTGCATGCTCCTCTTTTTCCCAAATATTAGCATCCCAAAGCATAGTCTAGAAAAATGTCACATTAAAAGGCACAGAAATGGATAGATTCTCTACATAAAACTACTAGGTGGCTTGGGCACTAACCATCGCAATCCAAAAGCATGCAAAGAGCATGCTTTTGGCTTGAGGCATTGTAACATAACTGGTCATGCTCACGAGCTAGGTCAATGGCCTATGGCCTAAAAGTATTTGTGAGTAGTTGTTTATGGAGAAACATGGCCTCAAGTTTGGTTCACATGCTAGTATGGTGTCACCATCACTGAAGGTGTAGGTGATAATGTATGCTTCAATGTCTCAGGCCAAAAGCATGCTCTTTGCATGCTTTTGGACTTTGTGTTAACACGCAGTCCAAAAGCATGCAAAGAGCATGCTTTGGTTTCAAGACAATGTCGCATACATTGTCACAATACAGATCAAATTGTTGGGAGCAGCCACAGTTGAGAACTAAATATGGATGGTAGGAAAACATAGGCCATGATGGACTGAAAAATAAAAAATATATCCTATGGAGGCTCACGGTAGAAAAACAACAAAGTTTAAGGTCTTGTTTTCATAGTTTGCCCCTTTCCTAGCTCTTCATTGCAGTAAACTTAAAACTAATTCAAATCGGTACTAAAAGTATATGCAAGTAGTTGTTTATGGAGAAACATGGCCTCAAGTTTGGTCCACATGTTACTATGGTGTCATCATCACTAAAGGTGTAGGTGACAATGTATGCTTCAATGTCTCAAGCCAAAAGCATGCTCTTTGCATGCTTTTGGATTGCGTGTTAGCATGCAATCCAAAAGCATGCAAAGATCATGCTTTTGGTTTGAGACAGTGTCACATACATTGTCATGATCTAGATCAAATTGTTGGGAGCAGCCACAGTTGATGAGAACTAAATATGGATGGTGAGAAAACATAGACCATGATGGACTAAAATCTGAAAAAGATATCCTATGGAGGCTCATGATAGAAAAACAACAAAGTTTAAGGTCTTGTTTTCATAATTTCCCCTTTCCTAGCTGTCCGATGCACCAAAGGAAAAGGTTTAGTAAACTTAAAAGTAATTCAAATTAGTACTAAAAGTATATGTGAGTACTTGTTTATGGAGAAACATGGCCTCAAGTTTGGTCCACATGTTAGTATGGTGTCATCATCACTAAAGGTGCAGGTGAAAATGTATGCTTTAATGTCTCAGGCCAAAAGCATGCAAAGAGCATGCTTTTGGTTTTGTGTCAAGTTGTCTGTGTGAGGAAGGGGAGGGGTGAAAGTGGCACTATGTGGAGTTATCAGTGTGAGGAAGGGGAGGGGTGTGAGGAAGGGGAGGAGTCGTCAGTGTGAGTGATTTCTAGACTTCACCTTTAGCAAACGGGGCCCATTTTGCCACTCAATTCATTCATGAGGATAGGAAATGTGATTGTCAATCAACATCCTCCCTGCTGTGCCGAAAATCCGTTCACAAATCTGACAACGCTCAAGTGCACATGCCTGACAATGCTCCATTGCACATGAAAATCTTTAAAAGGTGCTGAAAGATCTCACGGATGAAATTGTCATGCTCATTGATAAGTTGCTATGGACAAGCAACAAAAATCTCATTGATAAGTTGGTATGGACAAGCAAATCGCTATGGACGAGCAATCGTTCATGGAAGCTCTTGGCATCGGTTTTAGGTCGAGGAGCTAGTCTTAGCTCTTTCAACACCAAATCCCACGTTTCTGACTGGCGAGCCAATTCCAAGGTCAATATAGGTTGCCATTGGCCTTCTTAAAGCATCATCCTTCTTACCTCACCGGTGAGTTCCCAGGCAACTACGGCTGGGACTACAGGTCTCTCGATGGGGGAGAAAAAGAAGGTGCAGAATTTCATCGTTCAAACGCTCCTGCAACAAGAGACTCAATCACCTATGCCTTGCCATATTTTTGGTCAAATGAAGTACGTGCTAGATGAATTGGCAACTCAACGACAGAGACTAAAGTGGGAGAAAACCATGTCCAAGTACAATCTTCATGTAAAGGAACAAGCGGCCCATGTCATCAAATTGGAAGGAAATGCAAAATTCTCCACCGGAGATGTGATTGGGGTTGTGTAAAAGTACTCAAAGGCACTATCTTTGTGTCCATTATTGGCGACAAAGGAAATGGTAGTTCTTTATAGCAAAAAGGCACAATGCCAGCTTCTTCTTCAAGATCTCGAAGCTGCTATCAAGCGACACCACTCGAGCGCTCTGTCTATACAAACCACTCAATGGCCATGGGAGGAGCTTGTGGAGAAGGGCACAGGCATATGAGATGTGTCTTTGTCAGAGAAAAGCTTGTTGAATGCCATCATGTTCATCAAAACTAATTCTCCAATGCAAACAATGGCGACTCTGGCTCTGCTGTACCCGACTTTGCAGGTCTTTCTGAGGGGGCCCTCTTGGTGAGGGGTTAGACCCAATTTATCCTTTAGGTGTGTTTGTCCCGCTCGGTCTGGATGATGATCCGAAAGATTTCACAGAGTTGAAGGTTAAGGAGATCAAGATTGGGCGACTAGCCATGTTCTCTATGTTTGGGTTCTTTGGATTGAAGCACAGAGTCACAGTCCAAACTTGTCCAATTCCTACAGACAGACAACTTGTCCAATTATATGTGAAGAGAGTGGGAGAGAAGGAAGGAGTCTCACTTGCATCTTTCTCACATACACAATGGGGGAATACACACAAAGGTGGAGGCTGAAAACAGTTTTCCTCTTCTTAGTTGTGAAAGCCAAAAGAACTCTCTAAGTACAAAAGGAATAGGTGAACCCTATATGTGGGTCTCAAACCAAAATCAGCTAACCTAGGTGGCATACTAACTGAGCCACTAACTAGAGTACATAAAGATAGCTATCATCCAGCTATTATTCATGGGCGGTGTACCAACCGCATCTGCAGCTAATAAGTCGGTGACATAAATGCACAATGGTCACCCTGGCATATCACAAGTGAATCTCGATATCTCAACACTCCCCCTCGAGCTCAATCCCAATTCCTACACACCAAGCAGGTCTCTGAACTTGCGCAGCTTTTTTGCACCCAATGCCTTCGTGAATATGTCAGCTACCTGATCCTTTGTGCTGACATAAACTAGATCAATAAAACCTACTAGAACCTTCTCCCGCACATAGTGATAATGCACCTCAATGTGCTTTGTTCTAGCATGATAGATTGGGTTATTTGCCAAGTGTATACTGCTCATGTTGTCACAATAAATGACAACTGGCCCATCTGTAGACTAATGCATATCATAAAGTAGCTTATGCAACCAAGCTACCTCACATGCAGCCATTGTTGCACCGCTGTACTCAGCCTCTGTGCTCGACAAGGCAACTGTAGGCTGTGTCTTACTACTCCAAGTGACTGCAACACTCCCAAAAGAGAACACATATCCACTAGTAGATTGTCTATCAGAATTACTACTAGCCCAATCAGCATCAGTGTATCCATGCAACTGTATCTGAACCCCAGTCTCATAAAATAGTCCATACTGCAATGTGGACTTCACATCCCTCAGTATGCGTCTAGCCGCATCCAAATGCAGCATCCAAATGCAGTTTCCTTGGAGCCTGCATAAACTAACTTACCAACCCAATAGCATAGCTCAAATCTGGCTTGGTAATAGTCATATAAATCAAACTTCCTACTATGTGTCTGTACATAGTAGGGTCTTCCAGAAGCTCACCTGCATCTGCCCTCAACTTCACATTCTACTCCAAAGGAACTGAAATAGGCTTATAGCCTGTCATCCCATATTTGGACAGCATGTCCAATCCATATCGCCTCTGCAAGAGCCATATCCCACTTGTGGATCTAATAACCTCAATGCCCAAGAAATAATGCAGCTCTCCCAAATCCTTCATCTCAAACTTCTGCTTCAATAGCATTTTCACATGAAGGATATCTTCATCATTATCACCTGTGATGATCAAATCATCAAATAAATGACAAGCAACATAATGCCTTTCTCTGTTTTTCTCACATAAAGTGAGAAATCTGCCTTGGAAATCTGAAAGCCAATAGTGACAAGATACTATCCTATCTTGTCAGACCATGCTCTGGGTGCTTGCTTCAAGCCATACAAGGCTCTCTTCAACCTGCAAACAAACTCAGAATGAACAGCATGAACATAACCTGGTGGCTGCTCCATATAGACATCTTCTTGCAAATCACCATGCAAGAAAGCATTCTTTACATCCATCTGATATAAAGACCATCCCTTTGATGCAGCCATAGCAATGACTGCTCTTACGGTTGCCATCCTTGCAACCGAACTGAATGTTTCTTCATAATCAATGCCATATGTTTGTGCATACCCCTTGACAACTAATCTTGCCTTGTATCTGTTCACAGAACCATCTGCATTGTGCTTCACCTTATAAACCAACTTGCAGCCAATTGCATTCTTGTCTTGAGGCAAAGGCATCGATTCCCATGTAGCATTTGCTTCCAAGGAATCCATTTCTTCATCCATGGCTTTCTCCCATTTTTCTTTTCCCATGGCTTGCTCAGAAGAAGTGGGTTCTGGTTCATGTATCACTTTGACCATATAGGCATAGTGAATGGCTGTAAATCCATCATATTTCAGCCTATCCACAGGATAGCTAGCTCTGGTAGACCTGCGCAAAATAGGCTCACTACCAGGTGCTCTCAAAACATCCCTTGTCTTCCTTACTCTAGGTGTAACAACAGAAGGAATACCCAACTCATCATCAAGGCTCTGTTTTGAGCCACTGGATTCACCATCCACATAAGAGTGACCTGCATTCACATCAACCATGGGCTGATCTACTTTCTCTTTTCCTTTTTGTGATACTTGCATACCACTATCTGCATTTCTTTGAGAAGATCCTCCTGATCTCAATCTGCCTATCCATGGCGAAGTATGTGAACCATTGCTAGAGGACACTACAGGTCCACTAATATTTTGTGATTACTGCTATGAATTCTGTGCAGCATTACCATTTTGTGCATCTACATCATCAATCACATTTACTGGTTTATACCAGCTGCTCGTCTCATAAAAAACAACATCTCTGCTCACTGTAAACTTACGAGTAGAAGGGTTATAGCATCTATACCCTTTCTGCTACAGAGAATAACCAATAAAGATGCACTTCTCAGCTTTTGGATCCAACTTGGATCTCAACTCATCTGGCATGAACATAGGCAATGCAACCAAAAACTTTCAAATGAGAAATATCTGGTTTCCTACCAGTATACCTCTCCTCGGGTTTCATGCCATGTATTGCTGCAGTGGGAGTCCTGTTCATTATGTAGACTGCTGTAGCAATTGCTTCAGCCCAATAATAATATGGCAGGTCTTTTTTGTTGAGCATGGCATGAGATACCTCTCCAATATGCCTGTTTTTCCTTTCTACAAGTCCATTTTGATGTGGGGTATGACTGCATGAATATTGCTGCTTTATGCCATGCTCCTGTAGGAACCTTGCAAACTCATTTGAGAGGTACTCTCCCCCTCCATATGACCTTAGGCATTTTATTTGCAAGCCTGTTTCTTTTTAAACCATAGCTTTAAAAGCTTTGAAATGCCCAAACACTTCACTTTTCTTTTTCATAAAATACACCCAAACTTTTCTACTGTAGTCATCAATAAAAGTGACAAAATAATGATAGCCTCAAATAGATGCAGCTTTAGTAGTCCACACATCAGAGTGGATTAATTCCAATGGCCTCTTACTCTCTTGAACATGTCTCAAAAATGGTTTCCTTGCCTGTTTTCCAAATTGATAGGCTTCACATACCTTATGCATTTCTGCAACCTTGAACTTGGGCAATCCTGCAACAATATTTTGGGCCTAAATTAATTTAAGTCGCTGTTCATTAACATGACCAATGCGTTTATGCCAGATATCAATATCTGCAACTAGCAAACATTGATGCACTCAATTCAAGCATGTCCACATCCAACGTAAACATCCTGCTCTTCTTCTTCCCTTTTGCTATCAAGCGACCTTTATTTTTCATATCCTCAACAAAGCATCCATGAGGATTAAATCTGACCTGCAAGCCCTGCTCAACCATTTGACCAATAGAAACCAAGTTCTTAGTGATATTCGGGACATGAAATACATCAGACAGGTATTTCTTTTTCCCATCCTACATAGACAAAGGAATTTTACCAATCTGCACAATAGGATGTGCAGTATCATCACCAGTCTCCACAAATCCTGGTCTTTCCATTTTCCTTGCATCCTGCATCGATTCTGCATGACCTGTCATGTGGTTTGATGCACCTCAGTCAACATACCACACATCATTGCTTTCTTCTGCACTTGTCATAGAATTGGTCATGTGTTGCACCATAAACAAATGCTCATTTCTGTCACCACCCTGTCTACTAGAGAATGCATAATTGCCTTGCTGCAATTTTCCAGTCATGATGTCATTCTGCTTTTTATAGCAGTCTTTAACCATATGACCTATTTTACCACAGTAGTAGCATTCAACATTGCTGTTTGCATTTTGGCCTCTCTGCCATCCACCACAACCTCTTTGGCTCCCCCTGCCTCTAAAGTTACCATGTCCTCCTCCATAGGACTAGTTTTCTTAAATTTGCTGCATATTCTAATTTCTGCCACGGCCTCTAGATCAGCCTACTCTATCTCTGCCTCTACCTCTTCCAGCATTTGAGTAGAAGACAGTTTCTTTTGAAGTTCCTCCTGAAGAAGATGCACCACCATTTCTTTGCTCTTCAAAAATTAGAAGAGCAATCAACTCCCCAAAATCAGGAAAATTCTCACGGATGGCAATGGATGTCCGGAACTGTGCATAATCCTTTCCTAGACCATTCAAGGTCACAAAAACTAAATCATCATCTTCCATTGGTGACCCAATGGAAGCAAGTGCATCTGCAATCTTCTTCACCTTCATGTGGTAGTCATTGATGCTCATATTTTCTCTCTACACATTATGCAACTCCTGCTTGAGCTGCATTTTCTTGGATTGCATACTTGTGCTATACATTTTTGTCAAAGTATCCCATGCCTCCTTCGGCGTGCTTGCATCCTGAATATGCAGAATCATAGAATCTGAAATACTGATACACAACTAGTACATAACTTTTCTGGCTCTCTCATGCCATCCTTTAAATGCCTGCAACTCCTATTGATTGGGAACATTAGGAATAATTGGTTGTTGTTCAGCTCCAGTAATGAACTCCCAATAGCCTTTTCCCTTAAGGAAATTCGTCATTCTAAACTTCCATGCTTGGAAATTGTTCTTGTCAAGCTTTTCAGTGACTATCTGTGAAAGAGCATCAGATGCCATTACAAAACACTGCAAAAATATTCTGTCACTGCAAAAAAAAACACAACTTCTGCCTCACAAGGGCAAATCTGCAGAACTGACGAAAGTGGTATTTGACCACACAGTCACTTCCTAGTGATGAATTTGCACCAACAGGCAATAAGAATGATTCTGTCACTCCCAATATCTCTGCGCACAGGCATACGATGCAATTTCTGCGGCAACTTTTCACCGACCTGCAGGACAGTGGTCGCACAGCAAAAACAAGGCGCTTTTCTGAGTGCCTGCGGAAAACTTCTGCCACCAAAATAGGCCTTGAAATGGCCTCAAATCAAAAAAATAATGTCACCAGAGATGGCGGTGCACCTCTCTCAACTGTGCTTCAATCCCTTCCTCTTTCAGCGGAGATGGCGGTGCACGACAACGAGATGCTACTAACGAGAATATAATCACTTTTCTTCTTGTGTTATTTGGTATATTTTAATGGTAGAGAGCATGATCATTCCAACAAACAAGATTAAAATCATGCAAAGATATGGCAAGATTCACCCCTCCCACACATATCTCTCACACCCCCACACATGCAACTCATGGGGGTGTAACTTATATTCTTACCCATATGCTACGTGTCTATAGGCCTCCCAAGTCCCAAGGAGTGTTCAAGTTTCCAAATTTATGAGATCCACTTTAGTTATACTGATAGTAGAGAGAATGGAGGAGTTACTATCTCACACCATCAAATATGAGATGGCACAAAAAATGATTGCTATGTGTCTGCATCCATTAAATGCTTGGATTCTGTCTATCCAATTGGGTGTCACGTAGTTTTAACTAGGATTACTTGATAGGAACTCCATCAACTGACAGTCCCACTCTCTCTTGAACTAAACATAAGGAAGAATGTTAGGGACTAGTTGTACTCAAAGTATGCCAAGTGGTTTCCATGACATAAGGCAGCTCAGGCCTGCCACCTTTCATGTAAAGTGTATTTTTCCTCAGAGATGGTGGCAATTGTCTGAATCACTTACCTCTTCTTTAAACCACTTTGCTCTGCTGAACTCTTAGGATTATTTCTCCCCCACCATAATGTTTCCTACTACTGCCTTCTTGCAATATTCAGAGAGTAATACTCTTGTAATTCGTTATGATACAGAGTATTGTGAGGTTTCTTTGTCAGATATTAGAGACCACTTATCTATTGCAGAGGAAGAGATTGAGTTGCATCAAGCGACCGAAGTTGAAGATGTTTCAGTGGCACTTCAGTTGGTCAAGTTGGAAGATGGAGAGAAAGGATTCAAGCTTGACGGACGGAAGAATCCACTGTTCATGGTGGTGACTACCAATCCAATGGTCATGGTGACTACAACAAAGAAAACATCCTTTAGTAAAGCTGACTCCATGCCGGATGTGAGCATTCTTACTATGTTGCGACACCTTCCATTGTCAAGCTCTTTGCATGTGGCATTTTCAAGTGCACAAAGAATTGAAGTGGTTAATGATCTCCCGAATAGGTATGATGAATATGTTCTTTTTGAGTTGCCCCCAATATCTTCTGGATCTGAAACCAAAAGGTAATCTTTTCAACACACAAATTCACCACATAATCAATTGGAGAAGAAGAAACACAATCACACCATGAAAGCAATAGCAGAATGGGTACAATCTCCCCCCCCTAGATGAGTGGCTCATGCTTCCTCATCTAGAGTATTTATGATATTTCATAAAAGCAACAAGGAACCAAAATTATCCCTCTCATCCAAAAATGAGGGATTTTGCTTTACATAGCCATCTTAGGGCCCAAAATGAATTATGTCCTCAACAAAATATATTGCTCAAACTTGCAATAGTAAAACAAATACAAAATTGGCCCATGGACATATATAATGCATTGTGCGACACCTCGATCGGTACCCTCACACTAACTCCAATCCTTGCTATGAGTTCCATCACCTGTACTCAAGCCGCATATCCAGAATAGTACTATTTGTAACCTCAGTTTGTCCATTCAATTCGCGATGAAAAGCTGATGAGAAGTCTAACTTAGTGCCTAGATTATGAAATAATGCAGTCCAAAAATTACTGCAAAACTTTGAATCTCGATCAGACACTATAATCTTTGGCAAGCCATGATGAACAAAGGTATGCTTGATGAATAAATGTGCAGCTTGCTGAGCTGTTAAAATCTTCTTACATGGGATGAAATAAGCTTGCTTACTAAAGCGATCTATTATCGTCCAAATCATATCATTTTGATTCGTTGTAGTAGGAAAACCTGTTATGAAATCCATAGATATTTGTTCCCAAGGTTGCGTAGGAATAGGCAAAGGCATAAGCAATCTTGGGGTCTTTCCTTTGTAACTCTTGATCTTCTGACAAGTGATGCATTCGGCTACAAACTTAGCCACATCTTTTCTTATAGTAGGCCAATGAAATTCTCTTGCTATCACTTGTAAAGTGGCAGTTACTCTCCTATGTCCCATATATGGTGGTTGGTGCATTTCCTCCATGACAATTTGTCTAAAGGGTCGAGTGATGCATAATTTCTTTTGATAAAAGAGGTATCCATCACTGCATGAATAGTCCAACATAGGATTCCAATTGTTATTCTCTAATTTGTTTTATTTTTTTAAAAAAGTCTGGATCCCCTTGATAAGAATTCTTCATACCTTCAAAAGGCTGGGTCTCTATAGCAGTGATGTGATTAATACTTGGCTTTCTGCTAAGAGCATCAGCAACTATATTTTCCTTTCCAGGTTGATACTAAATCATGGGCTGAAAACTCTGTATAAATGATGCCCACTTGATGTGCCTATCGGATATTAGTGGCTGAGTCAACAAATGCTTGATACTTTGCTAATCGGTTTTGATAAGAAACTCAGCTCCCATCAAATAATGTTTCCACATTCGTAAAGCATGCACAACATCGGTTAATTCTTTATCATATGTACTATAATTGCATTCTGCTAGTTTTAATTTTCGGCTCTCATATGCTATTGGATGTCCATCTTGCATAAGTACGGCTCCAATTCCATATCCACTAGCATCGGTTACAACTCATCGGTTACAACTACAAAGAATGGTCTAGAGAAATCGGGTAATTGCAACACAGGAGCTTGTGTGAGAACTTCCTTCAAAGCTGTAAAAGATTTATCTTGATGCTCAGTCCATAAGAAATGCTTAGCTTTTCTAAGAAGGTCTGTCAATGGATGTGCAATGTATGCAAAATTCTTGACAAACTTTCTGTAAAAGCTACGCAATCCCAAGAATGATCTTAATTCATGTATATCTCGGGGTTTAGGCCATGTGATTATGCACTCAATCTTCTTTGGATCTACTCGAATCCCATCAGCGGATACAATGTGACCCAAATACTCTATCTTATCTTGAAAGAAACTACTCTTTTTAGGATTTATGTACAATTGATTTTCTTTCAAGAATGAAAAGACTAGCTTCATATGTTCTTTGTGCTCCTCAACATCTTTGCTAAACACCAGAATATCATCAAAAAATACTACCACACAATCTTGGTGTTTAAGAAGGATTCGGTTCATCATTCTACTAAAAGTAGCTGGAGCATTAGTTAGCCCAAAAGGCATAACTAGGAACTCATAATGTCCCGTTTGAGTTCTAAAAGCAATCTTGTATATATCCTCTTCTACCATACGAACTTGATGATAGCCGGATTTGAGATCTATCTTACTGAAGACCTTGGCCCCTTTCAATTTGTCCAAAAGATCATCAATCCTAGGGATTGGATATTTATTCTTCACTGTGATTTTGTTCACTACACGATAGTCTATGCACATTCGGTAGGTTCCATTTTTCTTTTTGACTAATAAGGCAGATGCTCCATAAGGAGAACTGCTGGGTCTTATCAATCCTCTCTCTATCAGTTCCTCCACTTGCTTTTGAATTTCCTTTTGTTCTAGTTGATTGACTCTATAAGAAGCTTTGCAAGGTGGAGTATTGCCCGGTAGGATTTCTATCCTATGATCTTCAGGTCGAGAACATGGTAGTCCAGGCGGTAAATCCTCTAAGAAACAATCAAAAAATTGAGAAACAAATTTTTGGTGCATAGGCTTAGTGTTTGGCTGAGTAGCCGTTACCGTATTCAGCAAAATTAGATATGTCTTCTCACGTTTTCTAATTGCTCTTTTGGCTTGTGTGTGGTTGAGTAAAGGACTGATCTCAGGTTTCTTTGAGCTTTTTAGCATTTCTTCTTATTTCTTGTCATGAATTTGTAGAATCTTCCATTATACAAGATTGTGAGACTAGATAGATGGCTTAAGTGTACTAAATATATGAGAATGCTTGAAGGGTAGATTTATATTTAAAGCCTCTATTGACTGGCAAGTTCTTTGCATTGTGATAAATTTCTAAATATATAAATGTATAGAAGTAGATGATGAAATTAAAGTTAGATTTTCACACACACACACACACACACAACTACATACATGACTTATTGCATATTCACTACTCTAGCTCTATTCATTAATTTAGTTGAAATTTTACCTACTTTTCGCAATCATAAACTGCGACTAAAGAAATACTTAAAATATCTAGCAAGACACCTTCTACCAGGCCATTATAGAAAATTTCATTCTTTAATTTTGTGTCATTTTAATCATTTGATTCTTCTTGCTAAGAATCTACTTGTTGCTTATGTTTACCTATGTATGTAGTGTCCTTCCATGTCCTTGTTGAAGATAGAAGCATGGAGAGATATATCCCTACTATATGACTTAATGAGGGGTAGACATAGTGTTGGTGATGGGCCTACCATAGGCTTAAGTTAGCCAAATGTACGTTGGATATAAGGCCACGCATTGGTCTAGTTAAGGTATTGATTGAGTATTGAATTCAATTTGTACTATCTCGGATATATTGGCGACAATAGTACATTTCCTTTACATTTTGTGCAATATCAAACGACTTCATGTTCAAATAGATAAAACCTCCACATTATTATCATTCTAGCAAGCATTAAATGTTAACACTAGATTGTACTTGATTGCACAAGTCTTCTTTTGGTGCTTAATTCTATAGATCTAGCCAAGTTTTTAAGTTGTATATATAATATGTAGGCGAAAGTTTCCAAATATATTTATTTATTATATAAAACTTTGGCGAATTTTCATGGACTTTATTTATAATTTTATAATCTTAAAGGCTAAACCTAGCTCTTTTTTTAATTTTAGTTTCAAATTGTGGCGGCTATACTAAGCTTATATTTTTATAAAAGCATACAAACTTTCACAAGCCATATAAAACTTTCGCTTATTAACGAAACTAACACAAAAAAATCATCCTTGGTTGTGGCTGATGCACCATGATAATGCGATAAGTACAAATAAAGCGGAACGGAGGGAAAATAAAGATATTAAGTGTATGAGAATTAAGCGGATGAGATAAGATGTGATTAAAGTGTATGGTAAGACAACGGATGGCGGAAGATACTACGTGTATGAAATATAAAGCAAAAAGAAATCACTTATCTTGCTCTTTGATCGGAGGTAGAGAAGACTAGAGTGGGAGATATGTGACCGATGATGTCGCTCGTAGTCGTCTTGCGCTCAACTGATCTCCAATTAATTGCTCGATGATTCGTGGTTCCAATCGCCCTCTTAATTCAAGCGTTCGGAATTGGCTATGGTCTATTGATCTCCAATAGCCTTTAGGAGCCCCGTAGCTCAGTTGGTTGGAGCGCTAGTCTTATGAGTCAGAGGTCGCAGGTTCGAGCGCCGCCGGGACTAAGTGAGCTCTGTTGAATTTCCTTCTTTTTTTTGTGAAAAAAATAAAAAATAAAAATAAAAGGGCCTTTGAACCTTTATTGCAAGGTTACAGAAAATGATGCGGGCCGGCAGCTTATGGTCCTGCAAGCAATGATTACAATCGGCGCATCTCCCAGTGCCAGCTGACGAATACTGTAGGTCTGCGATCCGCAGACGGGGTCGCACAACATGAGAGAGACTACTAAGGTCTCTAAAAGGGGCTACCAAATTAATAAATGCTCGAATAGCCTCTGTACGGCTGCGTGTTGCTACTGACGAGGTGCTGCGCAAGACGCAGTCTGAAGAAAGGATGAGCCGTGGGTTCTAGAGGGCTCTAGGCTCCTCTCAGTTATTGCGGTCTGTTCACTGCCGGTCGTCTGGGCACACGTATTATGGAGGGGCGGATGGGCTGTGATCATGGGCATGCTGTCATGCTTAGTGCTGGCGGGTGGCATGAAGCACACTGCTCTGTTCGCAGTGGCTGCAGCAGTCCATCACTGCTGAGATTGAGGTGCTGCGTAGTCTAGAGGCGGTTGGTCTTTGCAAAGGCTACGTTCCCAAGGGCGGCGCTATTAATGACTGCAGGACCAGTATGCGTGGCTGCTCGTGATAACAGAAGGCTTGCTGCAGAGCTTTGGGCTCTCAAAGTTGCTAGTAGGTGACCTTTTTCTGCATGTACATTGTGAATTGCCTTCATAACGGATGTTACAACTTGATTGCTATCATGTAGATGCAAGGAATCAATCCATATGTCTGCAAAAAACTTAAATCTGTGCACTAACACTCCACATAGATGTGTCTTTAAAAATTATTTTCCTTGTAGCTTAGGTGGAGTGTTAACGAATCGAGGTAATGTTGTTGTATTTTGATCCATACCATCTACAATAACGCACATGTACTCATTTGGGTGAGAAATAGCTTGCTCCTTCCAAAATGCATATTTTATTCTAGAATGTCGAACAAGTCCATGATGAAATTCTCTCTTTTTTTTGTAAGCTTCTTTTTGTTCTGGAGATGTTGCACTCTCAAGTGCTCGCTTTAGATCATCACAGTCGTTGCACTTTGACATTTTTTGCCTCTTTGGGATTTTAACATGTCCAAAGCTTTTTTTCCAAAGAGTATACAAAGTATGAAAAGATGTCGGTGCATGCCCTCTTTGCCTCTGTGTTTCTCCAATAGAGTTAAATACTTATTTTTTAGTCAAACCTATCGGAAGATGCATTTCTGATAGATGGGGTTGTGGTAAAGCATTTTCATAAATGTAATCTTTCAAAATTGCTGCTGCAACCGTTGAGGCTCTTGTTTTGGCCCTTCCTATGTTTCCATGGATGTTAAATTTAACTCCATACTTTGCTTTATTAGACAAATTCCAATATGTGCCATGTGAAACTCCTATAATATTGCGATATGCATTATTGCAAACACTTTTTCCATTTATAAGAGGCCTTATCTGTTGTCCTGAACTTTGCCTTCTCTTATCATTTACAAGAAAGCAAGACAGTCTCATGAGTAGGTATTCATTTCTTCTGCTCCCTTTCCCTTGCCAGACATGTTCTCTATAGCCCTTGATGTCATGTAAGTTAATGGATCGCATACATCTACGCTTACAGCATGTAGATCGCATTGCTTTTAGCATAACATCTTCATTCATTACTCTTATTCTCTTTGGTTACTTTTCTGGATCTGCCTGGACTCGTTGTCGTTTCATGCATCTGTATGTCCGTTTTGGGACCTTCTGTACATTCTTATTTGGATTTGTGTAGTTCTCCTTGTAAGATTTATTTGTCACGTTGTTTTCATGAGATGTTGCATCCTTGATCTTATCACTCTGACAGTCAAATACTGAATAGTCCTTTGTTGATGTCATCCTTGCTTTTGATACATTCGTCAAACCATTTGTAACATTAACTGTTTCATAATCAAAGTCAAAGACTGAATAGTCCTTTGTTGATCTCATCCCTACTTTTGATACAATTGTAGAACCACTTGTCACAATGGCATTAGAGTGTCCAGAATGATCTTCAAACCCATCTATTCCTAAGAGAACATCACTCATTGATGCACTTTCTATGGATTTCATAACTCCATAGTCAGTGGTGATAGAGTGTCCAGAATGGTCTTCAAACTCATCTATTCCTGAGAGAGCATCACTCATTGATGCACTTTCTATGGATTTCATAACTCCATAGTCTTGAAACTCCTCTACTCCAGAGAGAACATCACTCATTATACTATCGTGCATGATTTCCATAATTCCATAGTTACTTGGTTTGACTCCAAGAACTTTATCAGTATCCATGAAGCCATCCATGCTTGAAAAGATATCACTTTTGACATCTTTGCCCAAGTTCTCAATGTGCATGAACTCATCCACCCCGGATAAGGCATCACTTGTGAAATCTTTTTCTTTCTCGGTACCAATGAACTCATCGACTTCTGATAAGACGTCAGTGCTATAGTTGAGTGGATTGGAGTCATCCATCTCTGAAGGAATAGAGCTTGGTACATTGGCATATTCTTTCAATTCTTTGATGTTGTAGTATACATTATGTTTATCATTAAAAACCACATGCCGAGTCTTTCCAATCTTTAAAAATTGCATGCTCCATCTCAAATCCTTACCTACCTCATAGTAGGGACCATCCAATGAGATTGAGTTATCATCCATACCATCATCAGTAACTTTTTGAATTCTCATCTATGCAAATGTCCAGTGTTCCACTTGTTCAAATCCCAAGACTTGACCTTCTGCTACATTCTTATTTGCAAATGATAACATTTGTAAAATATCTCCCACTCTAAAATCCAAAGATATGCACTTTGTATTCCTGATGACATGTGTTGGATAAGTCTCATCTCTGTCCCATGCAATAAATGCTTTGTTGGAAGTATTATAGGGCATAACATCTCCAAGGATTTCCATATCCCCACACTTATGCTTTAGCTCAACATGTGCACTAAGAATCCTTGATACAATAACCGCCACCTTATCTTTGCCAAGTCTTCTAAAGTGACAAATAGAATTTGGATCACTTTCATGGATTGTAGCAAATGCAACTACTTCTCTTTTGCAACATAGAATCACCTCCATCCCCGAAATAAATTTTGTAGCCATCTCCTTTGTGAGTTTCCTTTGCAAACAAGCTGTAACAACCATTATAAAGAACATTAGTCTCTTCTCAATAATCTACTTTATTAATTATTTAAAAATCTAGATCTTGTTTAAAAAATTAATCAAACCCTAAACCCTAAACCCTAAATCCTAACCCCCAATCCCCAAACCCTAATTCAGACCCTTGAAACCATAAACCCTAATTCCTTAACCCTAAATCCTAAATCTTAAACCCTAACCCCTAATTTCTAAACCCTAAATTCTAAACCCTAATTCCTAAACCCTAACCCTTAAACCCTAAGCCCTAAATCCTAAACCCTAATCCCTAAACCTAAATCCTAAACCCCTAAATCCTAATTCGTAAACCCTAACCCCTAATCCCTAATCCCAAAATCTTAATCCTAAAACCCTAATTCCTAAACCCTAACCCTTAAACCCTAAACCCTAATACTTAAACCTAAATCCTAAATCCCTAAATCCTAATCCGTAAATCCTAACCCCTAATCCCTAATCTCAAAACCCTAAACCTAAGCCCTAACCCCTAATTCCTAAACCCTCAATCCTAATCCTAGACCTCTAACCCCTAAACCCTAAACCCTAAACCCTAAATCCTAAACCCTAACCTTCAAACCCTAAACCTAAACCCTAACCCCTAATTCCTAATCCTAGACCTCTAATCCCTAAACCTTAAACCCTAAACCCTAAATCCTACACCGTAAACCCTAACCTATAAACCCTGATTTCCAAACCCTAACTTATAAACCCTAATCCCTAATCCTTGATCCCTAAACCCTAAACTCTAACTCCTAATCCCTAAATAGTAAATGTTAATCTTGACTCTCTAAATCCTCAACCCTAACAAAGAAAAACTAATCCCTAATCTCTAAACCCTAAACCCTAACTCCTAAACCCTAAACCCTAACCCCCAAATCCTAACCCCCAAACCCTAAACCCTAACCCCCAAACCCTAACTCCTAAACCCTACCCCCCAAACCCTAAACCCAAACCACCAAGCCCTAAACCCTAACCCCTAAACCCTGAACCCTAAACCCTACCCCCAAACCCTAAATCCAAACCACCAAACCCTAAAACCCTAAACCCTAACTCACAAACCTGAAACCCTAACCCCCAAGCCCTAAACCCTAAACCTTAAATCCTATGAGTGTTTTCAGTAATATCATTTATTTAAGTAATAGTTTTAATTAGTATTCTTAAGTAGGAGTGGAATTGATAGTAGGAATGTGGGAATGGGAGTGGGAGTTGGGAGGGTGGTAGTGGGAGGAAGGGAGTGTGGGAGTGTGGAAGTGGGAGTGGGAGTAGGAGAGGGGAGGTGGGTGTGGGAGTTAGAGAGGGAGTGGGATTGTGGGAGGTGGGGATGGGAGTGGGGGTGGGAGGATGGGAGTGGGAGAGG
>NC_141621.1:228538-236038 GCF_047967505.1 Dipteris shenzhenensis
TGTTGCTCAAAGCTAGGACCATATGCAGAACTTTTCATTCTCCTGTGACCACTCTCAAAAGAACTGCAACTAAAGTGGAAGCGGATAATCTTGTTGACTTCTACACATGCTTGAGTGCCATTGTACCAAGGGGAAAGCAGGAAAGAACAGAGGTGTTTAGAAGCTTTAAGACAGTAAGGGACATGTATCAAGACTACACAAGCATACTTTTCCGTAGTGATGAAGTTTTTCATCAGATCAAAGACGTGTGTCTTGCATGTGAGAAGGGAGATGTCACATATGAGGCTCCATCATTGATTAAAGACAAGGCAAAGAAGATTGAGAAAAAAGAGATGACGGCTCGGATGTGGAGGCCTCTAAGAAACTTGCCAAACAAATATGCAAGTCTTGTTGCAGAGAAATTAATGTCCAAAGAATGGTTTTTTAACAAAAAGGATAAAGATCATTGCATGGAAGATTGCATCATCCAACAGGTCAAGCGTGATGCAGTAAAGAGTGCAATTGAATATTTGCTAGCAGAAAAAAATATTCCGATTAGCCAATGTAAAATTGGTCATAGCATTGTGAGGCAGATGGCATTAGCTTGACCATCGGCTAAACAAAAGGCTTGGGCGCATAAATGGGTGAAGGTTGAAGATGATGGATCTGAAATTACTCCTTCTATGGCAAGTGACATTCCGGAAAATGTGTATGCATATGCACAAAAAGTCATCAATAAGCACACTCTTAGAAAAGCAAAAACTTTGAACAACTTAGGGCTTTTTTTTCATACATGAAATCATTTCAGAGTCTGGAAAGAGTGTTGAGTGCAAGGGAGTTTCATTGAATGATTTTTTGTCCGACGACACTGTTGGGAGAGGCCTCAGCTTTTCTTTGTCTATGAAATATCACCGGATGACATTCGTCAACTCCTTGACAAAATATTACATACCACCATTGGTAGAGTGGGACTATGTAACATAGTCATATTTGCTGATAAAGATGACAAGGAAAAAATGTCTGCTACCCTAGAAAAACAATATGGCAATGAGCTTAAGATTTACAATGGTATATACTCAAGAAAGAGGGACTTGAAGAGAGAATGCAGTCTCAAGATATAGAGTCTTGAAACCTTTTTCTTGTGCATGAAGAGCCCTTACAATGATCACTCCTTACAGAACAACATAAGAGGGAATAGAAAGAGATTGTAACTACTGCTGGAAGAGCATGAAGCTCCAAGTCCCCTCCATCGCAATGCAGATCACTATGAAAGGCCAGCAAAAAGTGCTGATCTTTTAATTAGTATGATGGAATTTTTGCTACCGTCCGGATGGGAAGTCACATTGTGTCGAATGGGACATTTGTTTGAAGATCTTATCAGAAAAGGACACCATGTAAATATTATTGAGAGCCCTGCTTGCTTGGAATACCTTGATACCGTGGCTTCTCTCACAATAAAGTATGATAAGAAAGGTCCGATCTCACATGAAGAGGATGCTGACATAGAGATGGCCATGTATGATGAGAGCAAGAAAGATGATGAAAATGCTGAAAGCTGTGGATATGATAGTGAGGACACCAGCGATAGTAAGGAAGCTGAAGGAGATGGATATGACACTGACCTTTCCTCAGAAGGTTACATAAAAAGACCACGAAGATATCTAGAGGTATGAAAACTTATCTTTAATTTAAGATTTTGAATCTCATAATTATTTTATCCTTTTATAGGAGGAGGAAAAGAAGGAGGATGAGGAGGACATAGCTGGAGTAGAGAATATAGGAAGCTCATCTCAAGAAAGCAAAGCTGCTCTGGCTATCCATCGGATGACTCTAGAAAATAATCATACCTTGCAGCAAATGGAGGTCATTTCAAGTTAGGTTTCAAGTTCGAGAACAACCTCTTACTTTTCTATTCGATGAAGGGGACATTTCAATCCTTTTAAACTTCAAGAAAGAGGTTAATGACAAGGTCATAATAGCCATCCTCAAGTTTGACACAAACTTTTTCTTGATTTTATGCTTTTGTATTTCCATTGGATCAAATGAACTAATATTATTTTCTTTTTATTGCAGTATGGTTTTAGAACAGCTTTCCCTATATATACAGAGATGTGCATATATGGTCGATCCTCTTGTTTCTATTGTACTTAGCAATAAGCAGAAGACCATAGATGATGTTTTTAAGTGGTTGCAACCTATTGATTTGACTGCGGCGCGAGTTATCTTTACTGCATATCACGAGGAGTGAGTATCAATCCCTACTTAGCTTATCTCTTACATTGTGGAGGATTATATCAAATAATAATTATTCTTAATTGATAATGCAGCTCGCATTGGAGCTTGGTGACTGTGGACATCTTAGCCAAGCAATGTTTCTTTGTTAATTCAATAGCATTTATCCATGGCAGTGTGTCAGAGTAAGTATAACCTACTTGTGTCACAATTACATCAATGAGATGCATCCTATGCAATGCGCACATTCATTTATGTTATCTATTTTGATGTGTAGATCGGCTAGAAAGTTGGTAGGTGCTATAGATGCACTTATGCAAATGGAAGGTGACTTAGAAGATCAAATAGAGTATGTAACATGCCCTGTAGCAAAGCAAAATGATGACCACAGTTGTGGGTGGAGAATCGGATATAACTGCTTTTTGCTCCTTGCTCAAATTTTTAATTTGAGCGGCGGTGAAACCTCATTGTCTACATATACAGACTTGCATCTATATGCATTTATGTCATCTATCATTAAGGCATTTATTGATAACGTGGTGGAGCATCCAGAGGAAACATTGGTTGCTACGCCCATAAGTTGTCCTAATGTAACCGTTGTATTGGACGAAATGGGGAGCTCTTTTGAGGTTAGGATTATCATTAGCAAGCGACCTCATGTTTTGACATTTGGTAGCGAGGAAGTTACAATCCTCTCCGACCCTTTGAAAGAGGCTAATGACAAAGTCATGATGGCCATCCTCAGGTTTGATATGAACATCTCTTGGCTTAATACTTTAATCATTTGATTCAATCTGCTTCTAACATTTGTTTATTTATTGCTGCAGGTACGGTTATATCTCACTTTCCTAGATCAGTATAGAATCGTGTGTGTATGCTCGATTCTCTCCTTTCAGTTATACTTAGTGATACCAAGAAGATGGTAGATGATGTTTGTTCAATGCTACAACCTTTAGACTTGGATGGCATGCTAGTCGTCTTTATGCCATATTATGAGAAGTAAGTATCGTCTCAATCTTTCTTTTACTCTTTTATTTGTAATATTGTGTCAATTAATACTTAATATTGTGATAAATCTCATCGCTCTTTATTGGTGATGTAGCTCACATTGGAGCCTGATAGTATGGGATCTTGATGACAACCATTGTTGGTTTGTCAATTCATTTACAGGCTTTCACGGGGTGTTCAAGTAAGTGTTCTTTTATCATATCATTATGAACATGCATCTTACTATTTACTACACAAATTCACTTTGTCATATGTCACGATGGACAGGTCTGGAAATAAGTTAGTATCTGCGATTATGAAAATCAGGGAGCATCAAGACCAACCAAATTTCCAGACACGCCTCGCAGTGGAGCAAAAAATGTTAAATGTTACAATACATTAGGATATTTACTTATGATATTTATTCAATTTGTATTATTATTGTATTAGCAATTCTAAAAAAATAAATTGTATTAGCAATTCTAATATGATCTGCTCAGCCCTACCAGACTTGTTGCAGAGAATACAAAACTATTGCGAGCCATAGAAGCCAAGATCACACTAGAAGATCTCATAATTAGTATCTCTTATCTTCTCAACAATCCAATCTTCCACAGACTCCACGTCCATATCCTCAACATAATTACAATGAAGGAAGAAATTCAAGAAATCATGATGGATAGGCCACAGAGGCCGAGATCACACTAGAAGATCTCATCATTAGTATCTCTTATCTTCTCCCAGGGGATTCAGTCTCAATAAAAGGGGGACGTCACCTGCGTGCATGAACATCAAGAAAACCCCCTATATACGGTCCATGTAGGAGGATAAAGCACCCCTATTTAAGCTTATAAGGATACTACCAAAAGTCTACTATATCCCCCCCTTGTCTTAAATCTACATTATTTCTCAATCATTTAGATTATTCCATAAGAACATCGAAATAACATCCCTTGATATAGATTAGAATAACTTCAAATATTTGCCAATGGGCTAACATCCACTCTTATTTTCACCCCTTATTATGGTCTAAAACTAGCCATAGTTTAGCTTGGTTTATTCATACACTTGGCACTTAACAATTACAATTACTCCAATGTGTATGTGTGTGTTCTTTTTATGTGGTGTATAAATTTGTAGTGTCCTACCCTCCCCCCCCAAGATGGCATGTCCCCCCTAACTTAGATTTAATATTGGGAAAAAGTAAAAACGGCCCCCACCCCTAATGTATAAGCTTATGCCTCATCTCAAAAAATGCCCCTATTGTACACTCACATGATATCATAAGTTGCCCCTTGTGAATCCCCCGAGTATCTTCTCAACAATCCAATCTTCCACGGACTCCACTTTCGTATCGTCAACATAATTACAATGAAGGAAGAAATTCAAACAGTCACAGATTGTTTCTTTATAATCTCTTTGGGAGGCCTTTATTGTTCTTTCAGCATCCCGATCAAATCGACCATACCGAGTGCTTCGATAAAGTAGGTTGCTTAAGAAGTCCAAGAGATCTTGTCGTGCTTTTATAATACATTGTATAAGTCTTTTTCTCTCTGCTATCTTCTGAGTCTCCTCCCTCTCTGTCCGCCTTTGTGCATCGAATTCCTCTCTCTCCATCTGTGTCGGTGGAGAGCCTTGTCGAATTCTTGCATCTCTCCTTGCTCCTTGGCAACAACCCATTGTTTGAGACTATCGATTCTAGACTCCACGTCTCCGACGATGCCAAGGACATCCATGGTGGGTGGAGAGATGATAAATTAAGAGTGATAAACGAAGAATGTGCTTGTAGAAGGACTAGGATGGACGAAAGAAGGGAGTCTAATTATATTACTCTTGTCTTCAATCACTTTATTTTATAGATTTAAACCGATTCAAAATCTATCATCTCATGTGTCTCTCACATTTACGGTCTTTTATTTTTTACTTCACTCAATGGACAACTCACCTCTCTAAATTTATTAAATCGGTTTTATTTTTTTTGAAGTCTAACTTATTATATACAATAAATATCTTATGATGAGAATCTAATAATTATATCATTCTTCTGTTCCATCACTTTATTTTATAGATTTCAATGTACTGATCACTTTCTTACATGTCTCACATGTCTCGCATTACGGTCTTGCATCAGCAAGTCTAACTTATTATATTAAAAAAATATCTCATGATGAGATTCTAATAATTATATCATTCTTGTGTTCCATCATTTTATTTTATAGATTTCAATGTACTGATCACTTTCTTACATGTCTCACATGTCTCGCATTACGGTCTTACATCCCATCATTTTATTTTATAGATTTCAATGTACTCATTGTCTTACATGTCTCACATGTCTCGCATTACGGTCTTGCATCTGTTACTTCAGATAATCTAGTCATCTCAGCCTCTACCAATTCTTTATTCTAAATCTTTCATCTCACATTATGAGTCTATAGTTCTATAAATCCCTTAGTAGTCGTTCGTCTTCTATATCTCGCCCGTAGTAAACACTTCTTCCACTTTGCTCTTCTTACCTTACTCCTCTCCTCAAGCTTACTCCTTTCATCTCACATTATGAGTTTGCACTTCTATAAACCCCTTAGTAGTCATTAGTATTCTATATCTCGCCCACAGCAAACATTTCTTCCACTTTGCTCTTCTTACCTTATTCCTCTCCTCAAGCTTACTCCTTCCATCTTGGTTGCCCGCAACCTTACCTCCTCTCCTCAAGCATACTCCTTCCATCTTGCCTTACCTCCTCTAGTTACCTTCCTCGCTCTCGTTACCTTCCTCCTCTTGTTTCCATGGATCTTTCTGAAGTAATTGATTCCGTCGAGGAAGCCATTGGCAGCACCAAACTATGGATTGCCGAGAACCAGGGAAAGAGAGAGGAGAGAAAGCAAAATCCAGCTCCGTTAACCCAGTACAAGAATGATGACTTTGCTTGTCAGAAGGACTTAGAGAAGGAGGAGAAAAGAAAAATAAGTATGGCTACTAGTGAAATAGATAAATTGCAGTCATATAGGAGAGAGCTGACAGACTTTCAAAGTGAGATATCTTCGTGTGTGGCTCGTTAAGGAAGATTTTCACCCCAAGAAGCAAAAACCATTCGGAATAAACAAAGTGTTATGAAGGAGAAAATTCATCAATCCTTACTTCTCTTCTATAATTTTAACTACATCGATGAGGATGAGATGAGCTCAGCTCTTGAATGGGTTGAATTTAGGATAGAGAGAGAAAATAGATTTGCCTTCCAGTGAGAGGCTTATTGTAACTTTTGGTGTTTTTAAAAACCTTTATAAAAATTGTGAGAGTTTGCTACTTCCACTTGTAACTTTTGAAAGTGCTTCCTAAACACTATTATAAATATTAAGAGAGTTTACAATTGCTGGATCTTATTTTTTTGTGTAACTTATCTCAGGCTTATTGTAACTTTTGGTGTATGTTAACACCTTTATAAATATGGTGAGAGTTTCCTTAATACTGTAACTTTTGAAGGTGTCTATTAACACCATTAAATATCAAGAGAGTTTGTAACTTTTGAAGGTGTCTATTAACACCATTAAATATTAAGAGAGTTTACAACTGCTGAATCTTATTTTTTCTTGTAACTTATCTAGGCTGCGTTAAATTTTATAATTTGAGTTTCAACTTCTTTAAAAATATATTAAAAAATGCTTGTTTTTATGTTTTTATATGTGCTTTGAAGATTGGATTTTTCTTAAATTTTATCCGAAAACTAGTCCAAAAGTATATGTAAAAATGAATTTGTACATTGACAAGTCCAAAATTAATGAAAGAAGTGTTTTTTGCAGTGTTCTGTAATGGCGTCTGATGCTCTTTCATAGATAGTCACTGAAAAGCTTGACAAGAACAACTTCCAAGCATGGAAGTTTAGAATGATGAATTTCCTTAAGGGAAAAGGCTATTGGGAGTTCATTACTGGAGTTGAACAAGAACCAATTATTTCTAATGTTCCCAATCAACAGGAGTTGCAGGCATTTAAAGGCTAGCATGAGAGAGCCAAAAAAGTTATGTACTGGCTGTCTATCAGTATTTCAGATTCTATGATTGTGCATATTCTAGAATGCAAGCACGCCGAAGGAAGCGTGGGATACTTTGACAAAAATCTATAGCACAAATATGCAAGCTAGGAAAATGCATCTCAAGCAGGAGTTGCATAATGTGTAGAGAGAAAATATAAGCATCAATGACTACCACATGAAGGTGAAGAAGATTGCAGATGCACTTGCTTCTATTGCATCCCCAGTGGAAGATGATGATTTAGTTTCTGTGACCTTGAATGGTCTAGGAAAGGAT